>NW_006800723.1:30805-65696 GCF_000485575.1 Poecilia formosa | reverse complement strand
GGCAATGTTGAGAGGTTTTATTTCGACTTTTTGCATTATTTAGCCTCTTCAGAGCCTTCATATGTTATCAGTCTGTTAAAGATAGTATTATCAATAGCAGTACAATTTGTACAATGCCTGCTTTGTTTTTTTCTTGAAAAAAGTTATTAAAAACAAGTTTTTGTCTAAATTAAGGTGAATTCATGGTTCCTTTTTCCACATAACCGTTAGTGCTTATGATTAAAAAAATAATAATTATGTGATCGGTATCGGTGATCGGCCGTGATCGGCCCTCATGGGTGGTTGGAATCGGCAGGAAAAAACCTGATCGGCACATCTCTAGTTTATATTGTACTTATGTAACATTCTTACTTTCTTGGAGTCTGAATTTTAGATTTACCACAGAAATTCTCCTTAAAGTATGTCACTGTTAATTCACTTTTACATTTTTTTAATGGAATTTGATACGAACCACTGTGGAGGTTGTGCTTCTTCTCCAGAACAAATGTTAATCCTATGAGTGCTATCCTCACCAGCAGCTGTGCATCCTCTAGCCTGCGGCACTGAACGTGGAGAACAAAGGGTTCAAACTTCAACACAGCATCTCCACAGGATCTGCTCAGACCTGACATCTGGAAAACACACAAATACACACTCTTCAGACTGCATCAGAGTATGATGCAGACTGATGAATCACACACAGTCTGCATCACTGACTGAGTGTAATGCAGAAAATATAAAATTGTCACATTTTCACGTAACAAATACTGTCATGTGAAAAGACATGATAATATCTTCACATATGAAATGTGTGATCAGGGCAGTGTTTCTCAATTCCAGTCCTCCTGACCCCCTGCCCTGCATGTTTTAGATGTTTCCCCTCTGCCACACACCTGGATAGAATATTTTGCTGATTAACAGGCTTCTGCCTGTTAATCAGTACTTGAATCAATCATTTGAATCAGCGGTTCTGGAATAGAGGCACATCTAAAACATGCAGAGCAGGGGGGCTGAGGACTGGAATTGAGAAGCACTGGATCAGGGCTACAAGTCTGCTGTATCTCACCAGGTCATCACAGGTGCACTTCTGGTGTGAGACAAACAGCCAGACACAGTTCTGTTTGTGGGCATCACTGCTGCCTGCTGCCTACAGAGGAAAAAGTAGTTTCATGCTCAGCTTAATCTGAACTTCTAAGCTATGCAGAAGACTTTAAGCCTCTCATTTCAATTAGCTAACTAAATGTGAACAAGGATATGGAGCTAGAACAGTTTTAATATTCACAATTGCACCTAACAATTCACAAATGCCAGGACTATTCACATGTGCACAGGACGAGTCACATGCGCACAGGATGGTTCACATATGCAAAAGATGATTCATGTGTGTACAAAGCAATATGCACAGAAGGATTCACGCATGCATAGAACATGATTCATACTTGTATATTTTATGCAAATAGGCCTGTCACAATAAACAATAAATCAATTAATCGCATGAAAAACGAAAATGATTGACCTCATTTAAATTTTTTGGCTTTATCGTTTCTTCCTGATCCAGCCCCCTGCACTTCTGGAAAAACTTACCAGAATGAAAGTGGACTCCTGCCTGATCACCTGGATTTGCAGCTACCTTACCAACAGACCACAGTTTGTCAGGATGAATAGCATCACATCTGACACTGTGGTTGTTGCTTCACCCTATACACGTCAGACTTCTGCTATAACTCTGAAACATGTCATATTCAGAAGTACGCTGATGACACTGCCATTGTGGGGTGCATCAAGGACAGCGAAGAAGAGTACAGGAGCCTGGTGAGGGACTTTGTTGTCTGGTGCCATAGAAATGACTTACACTTAAACACTTCCAAGACAAAGGAACTGGTCAATGACTTCAGGAGGGACAGAGGAAGTCGTGCAGACCTATAAATATCTTGGCCTGTGGCTGGACAACAAGCTGGACTGGACAAGCAACACCAAGCAGCTTTATAAGAAGGCTCAGACCAGAATGTACTACCTGAGGAGGCCGAGATCCTTTAACATCTGTGGAAAGCTGCTGGGGTTGTTTTACCAGTCTATTGTCTCCAGCGTCCTGTTATACGCTGTGGTGTGCTGGGGTGGAAGCATCTCTAAGGCAGACCTTTCCAAGCTGGAGAAGCAAATCAGGAGGGCTGGCTCAGAGGTTGGCACAAGGCTGGACTCTGGCAGCAGTGGCAGAGAGGAGAACATTACAGAAACTCGAGGCTATTATTGTCAATGTCAGCCACCCTCTGCACACCGTCATCAGCAGCCAGGAAAGCAGATTCAGCGGAAGACTGCTTCTTCCAAAGTACAGAACCAACAGACTGAGAAATTCCTTTGTCCCTCGTACAATAAAACTCTTCAACTCCTCACTGGAGGTTGGAAGAAGGGCTAACAGGAGTACAATAGAAACGGAGGAATGATAGAATCAGGCTGAATGTTAATGTTTTTTTTTTTAATGTTTAAGTATTTGATGTATTGGTGCTGTGTGGGAGACTGAACTACAATTTCCCTGATGGTAAAATCCCAAAAGGATGAATAAAGTTTCTATCTATCTATCTATCTATCTATCTATCTATCTATCTATCTATCTATCTATCTATCTTCCTGCCTTTTTTCTTTCTATGGATGACACTGGATAAAAAAGGCTCAACTCCAGTGCTCTCCACTGACCCCTCCTTTCCTCATTTCCTTAGCGTAAGGGAGGAGTGAACTATTGGATCAGGTAGTTTTCATATAGCCATCTTCTGTATCTAAATCTAATGATTATTGAAGGGTAATATAGTGTACAGACTTCATAAACTGTACTGTTTTGGTTGAATGTAGTTTTTATTTCCACTTTGGTTTTATGTTGTGTTTAGTTTTTATTCAAGTGCATTTTTTGTTAACGGAGACTGAGAGTCCATTTTATTTTTGTTTTTGGTTGTTTTGTTTATTTTGTTTACCAGTTCCAGTGTTGTGTTCTTTTGAAAAGAAAGTGTATTCAGTTTTGGCAGGATGTGCTTGCATTATTATGTCATTACCATTACATTTGTTTAAAATGGTCTTCAAACAATATTATCATTTATCGCAATAATTTTTGAGACAATTAATTGCTCAGTAAAGTTTGTTATTGTGACAAGCCTATATGCAAACACAAATATACAAGATACAAGCTGTTTCTGGCCTGTGGGCTTCGCTGCATTTGTGTGTGAATTTGAGACTCCCCTGATATGGCTCAATCCACAAATGTCAATCAGATATCTTCTTTGTTTCAGCCAACCATATGAAGGGTCCCCACGTTGGGGTATTTTTTTTTAACAACTTTCTTTACAAATAAAAAATTTACAATTGCAGACAGTAGTAGTATGCTTGAGATGCCAGGGTAACAAATCCCTAGGCATCCATGAGAAAAAATAAAAGGTTACAAATCAAATTCATCACTTAGGGCTATGATAAGTTTCACAGCTTTAGAGTTGGTGCACAATGTTAGAGTCCAAAAAGCATCTCAAATAGGCTCTGAAAACAATGAAGCTAGGCTTGTGTTTGGCAAATTTGCAGGTATGTATGTGAATAAGAAAGTTTAAAATATATTATTTTCCAGACACTCTACTATTTGAAATACCAAAGAAAACATATTTAACATACAAAGAAATCACTGTATCACATTTCATGTGAAAGAAAATATTGAGGTCACACCAAAATGTTTTACTGAAGGAGCATTCCCAAAAAAAGGGTGGGTTAATGTTTCTTGTTCAATGACAAACAGAAAGAGGATCAATATTTGGAATATATTTATTCCAAATATCCTGAATTTACAGGATAATTTTAGTGCTTAAGAACGGGTCTGAATTACCAATGAATAACTCTTAAAACCTGGAATATTTAACATGACCTCTATCCCCAGTGGATATAAAAAATTTAAACCTGCTAGAATAGCATCGAAAAGAACAGCAAATTCTTTAGGAGTCACATGGGAGTTATATTTACAAAGAAATTCACCACAATTAAACATTTGTCCATCCTTGTTAAACAGTTGTTTCACAAATGTCTCTCTTGAAAATGTCCCTCCACGTCTCCCCTGAAAATGAGATCTAGATATCAGTGGGGTTGTACTTGGTCAAATAAAGGAAATAATAATAATAATAATAATAAAAATCATTATCCATCCACTTAAGGATGCTTAGACTTAGACTTATTTCATTGTCATTGAAGGCTTGAAGCAAATATCTTGGTTATTCAAAAAAAATGGCAGTTATGAGGGGAAAAGCTTTGTTTATAAACCAATGTCCAGGATAAAAGTAGTTGTGCATGGAAGCTAGATAAATTACAGGGAGTTTTTCTATTTTGTAGTTACGTCTTAATAAAACGTGTAGACCACCCAAGGTTTTAAAACCTTGTTACGGATCCAATGCCACATTGAATTTAGATTTTTCAGATATATTTTGATCCATTTAACTTTGAAAGTAGAATGCAGGGTATTAAAGTCTAGAATGTTGAAATCACTATTTTTAATAAAAGTAGCTAAGATTTGTATAAGGAGAAAAAATGAAAAAGGATGCTACAGGGCATCCCTGACGAATCCCACGTTCTATTTTAAACCTTTTGGTGCTTCCATTAAGTAATTTTATTGAGCTAGTTCTATAAGTGTGGATGGATTTTTAAAATTTCTCTCTGAACCAAATAAATGGCCATGACAGCCTCCACCATATTATACATTTAGTGGTGATGGAACTACTCATTTAGTAGTGCCTATTTAAAGCAGAAACGTGATTTGCCTTCAAGACCTGTTATTTTTCTCATCCATCTTCCTTAGAGAAGACTTTCTGACATCATCCGGTCTAACAAAGAGAAGCAGAGTAGAGAGTATAAAGTAGACCTGGGTGATTCTGACAAAGAGTTAGTAGAACTTTAAAAGCCTGTCTGACCCCATCGATGAGGATGATCCTGCCGGAACATGAGCTGGTGGTGAAGAACTGTTCACAGCTGTTGAGCAGAGACACCACATGTTCAATGTCTTCATCCACGCTGCCTTTCTTACTCAGGTCCAGTCTATTCAGACTCTGTGTCTTAATCCGACTGAACGTTCTGTCCATAGCTTAACGATATACTTTACTGCTGCTTTTGAAGCGGTACACACACCCAGTCAGTTCAGTGTCACGATTACGTCTAAATAACCATAGACATAACAGCAGTCTTCTTCCGCTTCCTCCTCCTCCTCCTCCTCCTTCTTCTTCTTAAGTTTTATTGGCGATTGGCAAGACCGTTAGGTAAGCAATCCCGCCACCAACCGGTAAGGAGTGTAGACCACATGACATAAAGAAATACAAAAAATCAAATATAGCCTGATATTATGGAGTTAAATTTGTTACACAATTATTCAAAAAATAAAATCGTGCGTTGTGATCAAAACTTTTGGATTTTCAAAAGAAAAAAAAGTTTCAAACAAAAAAATATCTCAATGAAACTGTAAGAGTTAAAAAAAATGCTTTAAACGCTTTTTTAAGTTGATATCACTGTTTTGTTTGAAACTTTTAGTTTTGCATATCAGAATTTTTTTGGTTGACAGCCCATTATATTCTTATAATGGTGAGAATATAACCCCCATTATATATTTTTTTATTTTATATATTTATATTAATACTTTTTTATTTATTTATTTATTTATTTTTTCAGTGCCTTGCAAAGAAATTTTGCTCAGTATGCACATTCTAAACGTACAGTTGAATGACAATAAAGTCTGTCTATTTCTAAAGCACTTTGAACTACCTTGCTGCTGAAAATATACAAATATACTTGACTTAAAAGAAAATTAGTTTTACAGGATTTAAAGATAGGCTAAAGAATTAGGAGGATGATCACTAGATTTTAGACTAGGAACACTGGACGTTTTGCTACTATATGGTAATGGGACATCATACAATTAGAGGTACATTTTAAATCATGATGAAACAATAGAACACGTTATTATTTAATGTATCAAAGACACAGTTTAATCAATGAGATAATTTTGATGATGACGCTATTACAAGGTCGTTATAGTAACTGCCTTAATAACGACAATGTTTACATGTTTAGATCTTAGTTCACACTCCTTACCAGTCGATGGCAGCAATGCTCTTTCGTTGTTTGTCAACTGCCATTACACTCCAGAAGAAGAAGATTCAGAAACAGAAACCTCAGGTTCTGGGATGGATGTTAACTTTCCGATATTTGGGATGTGATCGGACAAATGCAGTGAAGTGGTCACTTAGTCTGTCTTTTCACAGAGTATCAATATTATCCAGGTATTTGTTTTAAAATTCTGTTTTGTTAAATTTGATCGATATATGTAGACGTATGCTTAGTCAACTTTCAGTTTCCAGCTCTACTAATACCAGCAGACACGCTTTCATCCAGTCTGCTGGTATTATGTTCGGTGTTGTTCACTCTCTCCACAGCACGCGCAGGTTGTACACTAAGCCGCGACGCAACCACATTGCTTGATGAAATAAGGTTGTCTTGTTATATAGTTCCGCCTTGACACAACAAAGTTGTCGTTTGAATTAGTGCAGAGAAGAGCTGGCCATATCATAGTGATGTGCTTTTATAATCAATATCGGCTGCTTTTAGAAAAAATAATCTATTCTGTGTTGTTTCCTAGAGATGCCATGTATTTATTTTTTCCTATAATACAAAGCCTTATTCTATAAAGAAGAGTTACTTTATTTCAGCAGTTCAGTGAAACATAGATTTATACATTCTGTTAATTCTGATGATTTTCTGTTTACAATAAAAAAACATTTAACAGAATATTACATTAGAATATTCTAATGTTAAATTTTATTAATGCTATTAATTTGAGCTTAATGACAATAAGCCCAAATTAATGTTGTTGCTTATTAAAGTATTTTTATTTGTAGGATTTATTAGGTACCTTCAAGAAACGAGCCCAATTAAAGCCGCAAGTGACGTCGTACGGCCCACCAGCCAGCGCAGACGCTCTCGCGCAGGTTCATGCACCAGTCCGCCAGATAATATGCACAGATGCGTTCGGCGTTCCCTGACGACGCATGAAAAATCTGGTGCAGATAGGCTGATGCAGTGAGGAGATATATTAATGTATTATCCTAGAGGGTGCAGTGGAATCAAATTACAATGTAATGCTATTGGGCTCTTCAGAGATTCATTCATAGCAAGTTTGGTGCAAATCGGATAATGCATGTGTGATTTAGCGACAATGCGTATGGCAAAGGATTGGAATTCATCACTCGGCCATGCCCACACGGTTCACCCAGCAGCCAGCATTGACAGACTTCATCTGTCATCATGTCATTTTTGTCTCTTGACACAAATCTAAACCCATATGAATCAAAGAGTAAAAGTAAGATATCCAGCAGAAAAAAACAGATGACTTCCTGTTGGAAGGGGGCGGGGCTTAGATGATGTCATCAATTGACCGTGTGAATGTGATGAGAGGCTGTCTGTGATGAGACATGGAAAGTCTGATGCAGCTGTGACCTTGTATGTGGAAGTTATTGCACCTTGATATTTCATGGCGAATAGTCAAAGTTTGACACTTAGCCACGCCCACATGCTTTGGTGTACACCCACATGCTTTGGTGTACGACAAATCTTTTGATAACTTTTGACCTTCAATGGCTCAAGAGTGCGCTGAGTGATTCTGAAGTTTGTATCTCAAAAGCTGTAGGACGGGTTCGACCAGATACGACGTCTACAAAAATGACATGGCTGCTTTGATCCAAATTGGCCCACTTCCTGTTGGGTTTGGACCATGGCTCCAAGAGACTTTTTTGTAGGTACTGACAAGACACACATGTGAACCAAGTTTCATAATTTTAGGTTAAAGCATAGTTTGGGGCTGATCATTTAAAATATTCTAGGATGTTGTAGAGAAATTAGGCCATGCCCAAAAATAATTGTGCATTTCTGTTGATGGATGGACACCACGGCGTGTCATCCTACTTTCATGGGGTGGGATGGCCGCTGCAGTGATAGACAATATTTATGACAGTGTTTTTTGTTTTTAAAAAGTGATCCAGAAGGAGTGCTGTGATGGCGCAGGGGCAAAGCAAAACCCACATATTGAGGCCTTAGTCATAGTGGCGGTGGTCGCAGGCCGCATGTCTTCCCCCTCTCTCATTACCCACTTTCCTGTCAAACTACTTCCAAATAAAGGCAACTATAGTCAACAAAACTTTTAAAAAGATAGTGATCCAGAGAGCAATCATTCATACATAGAGTACTCCAAAGTTGTACTCCAATCAGAGCAGCACACTTTCAACATGTTTAATTAAGCAAATGTAAAATGTATTTGGTAAACTGCTCAAGTTCTGATTAACTGATCATAACACCTAATTTAATAATCACAATATGTCCTCAAACAGAGCTCCAAAAGTATAAAAGTTATGTGAAAATTCCGGTTGTTGTAAAGAGTATTACTAAAATATTTATACAAATAAGAAGTGAGGCTTGGAGGCTGGTTCTAGTCAAATTTACCATGAAGGCCAGGGTAGTCAGGTCTGTGTCTAACATTAATAATACATAAAATGACCACTTAACACTGAATTAATAAAATATATCAACATTTCTTAATAAAACAAACAGAAAGCCCTAACAAATCTTTTTAAAGTAGGAAATATTTATGTATTTACTGTTAATCTCTTAATATGATTTGTTCTTTAAATGGCCAATTTTATTATTTTGGGTGATATGACTATACATTAAATAAGCAAATAATTGATTATCTAATAATCAAACCATAACAGTCTACTAAAACCACAATAAGAAACTTAAACAATCATAGCAAAATGTTCTGCACCATATCAGTCTCAGGAGATGATTGAGGGATGAAGAGATGCTGATGTCTGGTTTTTTAGGTTCTAACCAGGTCTTCAGTGTTCCTCTCCTGATCCATTCTGTCTGACATCATGCAGCACTGCACACCGTGCCAGGACGAACACATTTGTTTTAATTACCTGTATTAATTTTAACTAACATGTTCAGCCTGGGATTTGAGTCTACCCTCTCACGTCCGTATCTTTACAAGAGGTTTTGGTACGACAAGTTAGCTGACCTTTATATATCCTGTGTTTTATTTTGGTCATGATTGTTACAATTATGTCTATGTCTATGGGACATTTATAGAAATACGGAACAAATCGCGTCCCTTATTGGTTCAATATGGGACGCAACATTTAACTGCCAAATACGGGACGATTCCATATTTTAAGGGATGCGTGGCAACCGTAATGTGAAGTAATGTCATTCATACAAAATACATTAAAATGAATAAATTGCACATTTAAGTGAGTTTTGTCAACACTATCCCTGAATGAGTCGCACTGTCAGTTAAAAACTGACGGAGTTGACATCTGATGGAGTTGACAAAATACCAAACTACCTCAATTTATATGATGTTATCCTGAAGGAGGCTATATTGTAGCTCATCAGGTTCATGAACTCTTTACGGTATACCAGAATTAAGCATTTATTTCACAAAATTTCATCAAAGTTTTGTAAATTGTCAGTCATGGAGTTGACACATCATGAGCAACTTAGGAATAAAACAGAAGAAAAAACTAAAGAATAACATATGCTAACCAGAGCTGCCTAGCCCTGTTAGTAAAGGAAGATAAAGGAAGATGTTATGGGGTCCTCAGAATTTCTGATGACCCCGATAATGCCTGATGTTTTTTTCCATTCTTAATGTCTGTCGGTGTTGACAAAAACTTGGGACAAATTTCAATTGAGTTAGAAAATATATAAAAATGATTTTTGATTCAATTTATTGATACTTTTATAATTATTTATTTGAATATTTATACTTAATTGTCATTATATATTATCTTAATATTCCTTTATTTGTTTTAAACTATTATAATGTGTCGAGTTCTGCTCCAGGACAAGGGATTTTACAGATACCATGCACCTACTACAAAGTTTAAAATACAAAATATTCAGCAAACACCAGGGAAACATGATTTGTTGTGCTCACATGGCTCAGGTTAGTTTAGTCAGATATTTGAAAAAATTATATTTTGTGTATATTTTATTCAAATTTTGTGCTTTATCCATAGGACCTGATTTGTCCCTCTTCTCAAGTATCACTGATCTGTCTTCTGACAGAAGATCATGTTTATTAGTTAAATGGGGTCAGAGATGGAGCTTTCCAAGTAAAAAAAAGTCAGTTCCTGTTCTGAGGGGGCGGGGCTTAGATGTCATCAGAGTTTGATGACATAGGACCGTCAGGCATCCAACCAAGATCGCTCATGCCAAGTTTGGTGCCAGTTGACCTCAGCCACGCCCCCTCAACATATACGAAAAGTAATTTTTTTTATAGCTTTTAAAGCGGCACCCCTTAACATTACTGACCAAGAATAAAGCTGATAGGTCGAAATCCCTAGGAGGAGTTTGTTAAAGTTCGACTTGAGTAAAATTGGGATATGGCCAAAATCTACCCTTTGCCCCAAAATGTCTGCTTCTCTGTGCATTTAGGGGTATCTCCAAGAGACTTTTTTTCTCGATTTTGGGTGATCTATCTACGTACCAAGTTTCAGATTTCTACGACCTACGGTTTCTCTGATCTCACCTTAGGGGGCCCTGTAGAGCCCACTTGCAATTCCACTGGAATCTGAAAACTTTACTTGGGGGACAATTTTGGGTGAAGCGTGGTGAGTCTTTGAATATGATAAAGCCCCCAAAAGGCCAATTCATTTGATGGAAGTATAATAATAATGAACACTATGATGGTGTTGATGCTGCATCCCAACCTCCACTCTCTACTTCTCCTTCAGAGAGGGTGAGATGTGCTACCAGCTCTCCGTCTAACAGGTGAATTGAGTTTCCTAAATCTGCTGGGATTTACCCTGTCCAGAACTGCGGTAAAGTCTGTTTAAGCTGGTATCGAGAAAGACTCGCCTGGTTTCTGACGACCTTCATTCAGCTGTCCCACCCTTCTTGCCCCTGTGAATTAGCTAGACTGAGCAGTCTGCAGCCAACTAGTTTCACAGGGCACACCTGTTAATGGTCGTTTTTCTCTTTATTACAATGTGCTCTTGTTACTGAACCAGGTTGGTTTTAGTGACTCGGGCAAGTCCCAAGGATGTTGTTTTAGATATAGTTTTGGACTAAAAGCAACCTATAAACCGTTTTCCACTTTTTCTATTGATAGTGAGGTCACACAGGACTTGGGTGCGAGCAGGAAGAGTACTGTCTTAGAGCAGCAGGTCTCAGGTCTTAGGGTGATTTCCTCATGTGTGTAGTGTTCCTCAGCTTGTCTTCTGGCTCTGAAGCTTCTTTCACCTTGTCTCACGATCTTTCTGGTCCGTTGAGATGTAGAACGGAAGGAAAGCACCAATTCTTCTTATTTGCTTTTGTTCTTTGTCTTTGCCTTTGCCTTTGTCTTTGTCTTGGTCTTTATCTTTGTCTTTGGGGTCTGAACCCAGTTGTTGAGAGAAGTGCGATTTGAAGCCACATGTTGCGGGGCTGACGGGTTGGTCCCCATACGCAGGACAGTGTTCGGCTCTGTGGCCCCGGCTCTTCTTCAGTGCAGAGTTCTTTGTCCATCTCAATGTTGGCTCAAAGCTGCCTGGAGGATCCAACCAAAGGTTCCTCTTTTACACTCACTCTTTATAGCGTGTATCCACCCTACAGACGCGTTTGCATTGGCTAGCCTAGCACTGTCACTAACCAATGCTTGTTTCATTGGCTGACTGCTTGGATAGATGATCTCATATTCATCATTGTCTTAGAAACATTATGGCCTGATGTCTGTGCTAATGTCTCACGGTTGCTCAAAGGCCATCCTACATCTGTTGCCTGCACAACCTTTTCTTTCAGCAGTTTAAGTTGTTCAACAATCTGTTTCCAAATCTCTGAGGCGTTGGTCATCTCTGCTCTCCTGTTGGTTCCGTTTTTCCCTAACCTTTCACCTACCATCTACCTCCAATACAACATCAGTGATCTTTAATTGTGGTTACACATTTTACACCATTTCATGTTAAATGTCAAAATCACATCTATATCTTCTTTAGCTTCTCTGATTTAGGATTATTTATTAAAATAATATTATGATAACCATAATGTATTAGTTCCTCTTGTTATAATCTTAATGTGAGTTATTAGAGATGGTCTTCTGAAAAGAAACCAGGAATAATCTATTTTTCTAATTGTTTGATACCACAGGTACAGTTACTTGTTTTACTTGTAAGTATTCCCGCGAGTGTAAGTGTAAGTATTTTTACAAGTAAACCAATATCAACGTAAGTATTTTACTTTGGATTTTATTCAATTACTCAAAATGTTTAGATTTCATTCTTTAAAACTTTTACGCTTTGAAATAAGGAATAGTTTATACTATTTTTATAATTCTGCAAGCTGGAAATTTACTTCCTCTTTTTTCAGGAAGCCTGCTGTTCCTGTTTCATGACACTCTCTGCCTGACTCTGATTTCTTATGATTTCTAAATAGAAAAAGTAATAGAATTAATGCAACCTTTCCATGAGACAAAACCAATATACACAAGAGGTGTGTATTGTGTATAACCCTACCCTAACACTGATTGATTTTATTGAAGTTTAAGTCTACTGTTGGGTCTGAATGTTACTTGTATGATTAATTTTTAAGGTAACTTCGTGTATTGTTACTGTTAAACTAAAACTTCCAGCATGGGGAGGATGAGCTCGGGTTTTCTTGATGATGGGCTTTTTGCACTTTAGCTTCCGCATTCAGGGAAAAGCGGCTTGATCATTTCCGGTCAATAGAAAATGGCATTTTACACTTGGTGCTTGCAGGGCTTGCCCAAGGTAACAATTAATGATATACATTGATCCAAAGCCCCAGCAAGTAAGCTGGAGAAAGGTTTTAAGATGTATGCCTCGATATACATTCACAGATACGAAGTTCAGTTTTACTTTCTTTAAACTTTTTGGCTAACATTAACTATAACTTATGCTAGTAGGGAGAGCAAAGATTATGTTCAAGTGCATCAGGAATTAATACTAAAAAAAACCCACAAAAACTTTTCCCACACAAAAAAGGACGTACAAACACCAAACAGAACATTCTGTCTGTTGCAGATTTATGTTTTTGAATGTCCATTTTGCGATCATTAGGAAGTGATCCTCTGAACACTAGCAGTGGTTGATTAATCATCTTAAACACCTGAACTTCTGATTATCTGCCAGAAAATGTATGTGGGTCGCCTTATTTTTGTGTTAATTCAACCGAAATACTTCAAACTGCGCAGCAAGAGAACATGTTAAGGTGATAAAAGTTATGCCAGCATAACTAACCTACTCTCCACTTTCTGTATATATGTTTTTTAATTAAAGCTTTTCACTGACCTGTGAAATATGATCCCCTTGGACCTTGTTATCTTGCTATTGTAGTGTTGACAATTAATATCAAAACTTTTCGTATTCTCAGATTCTTTGCTTGATTGTGTCATTTCCCTGACCACCGATATTCGTGACTCAATGTAAAGCAATAGCGCATGTGACGCACTGCCACGGTGCACACAGTAAGTCACATGATGTCCAATCCACTAGATCACTGAGCGGACTTGCTATTTACGTTTTACAAAGGAATTTTAAAGAGCATCACCTGGCTGTTAATGCTTGGAATACAACGTGTATGTAACTCGACATCTATGCCGAGTTACATAGATTCAGACACATAAAGAAAAAAAGGTGCAGGAAATATTGGTGGGGACTGTCCACTTCATGCCATAGTTGGTGGGGACATGTCCTTTAGGAAGTTACGCCTATGTGTCATGGTAACTCAAAGTGTAAACAAGTCAGGCAGATTTCACTCATGCGGATATGATGTCAGCGCCTTACGTGCAAAGAGCCCATTACATTAGGCTTTTGCAGTGCTTTGCTGCTTGGGCCTAATAATGAATATTCTAATGAATTGAATATGACTGTAAGAATGACCTGAATGAATTCTGGAACAATCTTAAAGCTATTCTGTTCTTACCTTAGGTAACACATGTTGCCACAGTGAGATCTCTGCCTCATTGCTTGGATGCTTTGCTGATCTGGTCATCATCAGCCTCTGGAAGTCACGTTCCACAGGATGGCAGACAGTGGAAACCAGTCTTGCCTACTAGGATCACAAGACACCCTATCTTTCTTGGTATGAGTAATGCAACACTCACATTTCAACATACAATATGATTCTATGAAAACATATTATTTCTTGCCCATGTCATATGATGAAAATCAGATAACGAATCAACAAAATTACAAGAAATAAATTCTTGAAATATTTCTCTCTATATGTAATGAATTTATAAAATTCACTTTATGAAATTAGTGAAAATAAATGTTATTGAACTTTTTAAATGAAATTCTAATAGTACTATTTTGTAATAATTTATCATTTTAATAGATTTATTGGTATGTGATGCCACCACATCTGTGCTTAGAGACACTTCAAGGTTTCAGATTATGAAACCTTGAATTTGGATTTCTCATGAAGAGAACTATGTTCAAGAGATTATTTCATATATTAATAGAAACAGATATGAACAATCCAACATCCTAAAGCAACTCTCATCTTTTACTTAATGAGCGGTTTTGAATTCCTGTGGCAATTCATTCCATCAAGTGTTTGCGATAAATGATAAGGAGACTGTTAGGTTGCTGTACAGAATATGTGACCCACTTCTTTGTGGAATTGGCTTCAGTTCAGTCTCAGTGGAGCTGTTTAGGGTCTTTGAAGGACTTTAATATTCTTAATATACACTATGGGAAAATTAAAAATGAAGTTATTTCTCTCAGTGGTCTAATTCTATCACCTCAATGGGGAGACAAAAAACATTCCAGGCTGGTCATGATAAACAAATGGCTGATTAAAACCTGCTCTGCCAGTTCAGTGACCTTCATCGATAACCTCTGGATCTATTAGCAGCACTTTCACCTCTTTGGAAGAGGCGGACGCAATCTTACCAAACATGGGATAAAGCTGCTCACTGCAAACATTTTTCATTTTATCAACAACATGACCATCGCTTTAGAAGAACATGCTCATGGATGTCTGACTAGGATGGAACCCTCCGCTTATCAGAAGCAAAGTGTCCCAAAACAAACTGATAAAACATCTACTGGGGACAAAAATGACTGGTTCCTCTCCTCCTTCCTCCCTCGCTCCTCCTTCCCCCTCCCTCTCTGCTCCTACACTCACTCACAAGATACCTATGAAGAAATATCTTCCGGACCAGAGTCTCTCAAATTTACAGATGGAATGGATCAACAGGTTTGCCTTGGCACGACTCTCCTTAGTGCTAACATGGCAGACCCCACTTCATCTAAGCTAGTGGTCCCCAACCACCGGTCCACGGACCAATTGGTACTGGGCCGCACAAGAAATAATTAAATATTTCCGTTTTATGTATTATTCGAGTCTGGAGGATCTTTTATTTTGAAAATTCTTTAACCGGATTCTCTCGGTTACTTGCGCACCAACACTGAGCCCACAAGCAGCAAAATTAGTAAGAAACGGATCAGATGTCTTTGGAAAGTTTCTTTGCAAAGGGGAAAGGCCCAGAGAAGAGACAGGATAATGGATTTATCCCGGACTGATAGGCGAGTCCCACACTTCAAGCCCACTCTGCATGTTATGCAATGACTGGCTCGCTAATGAGGCAATGAAGCTTCAAACTGCTTTGCCACGTAGAGACCAAGCAGGCTGTGGATATAAGCAACACTTCAGGTGTCATTGTCTCCATCACTCCCAGATTGGACCGTCTCGTTGCAGAGAAACAAGCTCAGGGCTCCCGTTAGTCATTATCGTTAAAATTTTCACAAAAGTAAAATGTTCATTTTTGTGGCGCATCTGTATCTTATTTTGAAGAGATATGTAAACGTTACCATAGCGACCAGAGTCAGAGAGCGTTTGGGCAGTGGTCGAGCGGAGATGAGTAGAGCTTGTGAGTCTTAAGTCTGGTTTAGACGGCAAGATTTAAGAATTATCGGCCGATTCTCAAAACCTCTGTGACCACAGAGCTGATAAAAGTACAATAGGTTGGATCGGTTCGTGTTCAGCCACACGGCAGGAGCAACACACCACACGAACCGATTCCAGTCATGAACATCCCGATTCCAGAGGATAATCCAGTAAAACCCCCAACATAGCCTACGGGAATTTAGAATGACCAAACATGGATGACTATGTAGAAACAATAGTGATAGTTTGTGGAGTCATTTTAAGAGATAAAAGACGTAACAAAAAGAAAAGGCGGCGGATAAAAGACTGTGGGAGCAGCCGCTCTATTTGCTGCACTATGATTTGGAGGTGACTATGTTTTTTCATAATTAACATTTTTAACTCAATAAACATAATAAACATATATAATAATGACATTTTCACATAATAATAAACATTTCCACATATCATCTCCGATATCCACCGGACTCTCAGTTGCATGATATGTCAGCTGTTTGGGATTCCCCTCTGTTCTTACATCACCGCACTTTCTGATTGGCTACCTGTCACATTCAACAGGTTGTATTCTCGTTCCCAGTCAGGGAAAACCCCACATGCTGCGATAAAAGGGCCAAGACAACCCAAATTGGGCATATTCAGGATTTAGCGGGAACACCAACATGCAGAAGCCTTATCTGATGGTTCCTCCCTCCCCCTGGGCCACAGCAAAATTTCCAAGTCTTAAGTCTTGACCGGTCCGTGGTAATAAAAAGGTTGGGGACCACTGATTTAAGCCACCTGCCTCTGACTTCCCAGAGGATCCAGCACTCTGCGTTTCTGAGGTCTGAGACCGGGGTCCAGATATTATGTTTACACAGGTCTTCCTCCAGAATGTGTCTGGCTCCCCGGCAATGCAAAACAGGACATTACCTATCCGGATCACTACAAGTAAAGTTACAAAAAACAGAAATACAAAAAACAGTTGGAGTCCTTGTCAAACTCCGTTTTTGACTAAAGTCCCAGAGGGTTAGAGTCCCAGTTAAAAGACGTTTAAGTAAAGTCCTACAGGGTTTAGAGTCCCAGTTGACGGTGTTTCAACTAAAAACCTAGAGGTTGGAGTCCTTGTCAAACGGCGTTTTGACTAAAGTCTCAGATTGGGTTTGAGTCCCAGATAGGGACAGGGGTGCTGATGTCGTCCCCCCTGGTTGAAAAGGGGTGTGGGTTTTAATGTTTTTATCTTTTTTAATGTTTTTTTTTTCAAAATCTCTTTCTCTTACTGTTTATTCAATGTCACATGCTGTTTTTTTATTATGTAAAGCACTTTGAAATGCCTTGCTGCTGAAATGTGCTATACAAATAAAATTTGATTGATTGATTGATTTCAATAGCCTCTGTATTTCTAGATGCATTAAATCATTTTAGTGTTAAAAAAAATCATGGCTGGATTTTATCTTTTCAACAGTTTCTGTTAGAAAGCAGAATTCATATTTTATACATCAATTACAATAAGTGTTCTAGGTTCTAGAGTAGCAAAGCAAGTCCATTTCATCACACTTCCCTCGCTATGTTGCTTTGATGTTCTTCTTCTGAGGTCCTTCAGTGTTGGCTTGATGGCCAATGTAAAGACTGTGGGCAGGCAAGGCCCTCCAATGTCCGCCCATTCTTCCGGGCCACTGACTGCTCATCTGTTTCCGTGTGTCCAGGGAGCCTGTTTTGCAGCCTTTTCAGATTTTTTTACTTGCTTTGTTGTCATCCAAGTTCCATGTAACCGATTTCTTGATTTCATTGCTCTGTCGGTATTCAGTGTGGCCAATAAAACTGACCTCTTATCATTAATCATTAATTTGTTCAGAATTTAACATGAGACTGATTTCCAGGTACAGTCATGATTGGTTTAATAGTTTTCATCCTTTTAATAAATGGATTTAAAAACTGTCTTTTGGATTTACTCAAGTTATATTTTAGGCTGAGGGCTTGCACAATGCTGCAGGTGGACTGTTGCCTTAGAGCATAAAATGTCCAGGGTTCAAATCCTCACCTCAGGTCTTACTGCATGGAGGGTAGTTGTTCTCCCAGTGCGTGTATAGGTTCATTCCAGGTACTCCAGCTTCCTCCCACAGTCCAAAAACAGGTATGAGTGTGTCTGTGTGTGTGTGTGTGTGNGTGTGTGTGTGTGTGTGTGTGTGTGTTAAAATATGCCCTAGCAAACCAAGTGATTACATGGATATCTTGCAGTTTGTTTTATTCTCATAGATTCTATAACTCTCATAAAAAGATTCAGTTTGAGATATTTAGAAAAATCCCCAACCAGACAGTTTCTACTCATTTGCAAACTTATTACAGAGTACTGTGAGGCAGTATCTGCTCCTCCACATTTCTTCTGTTTTGTTTTGTTACACTTAAAAGTTTTAGTTGAGACAAACGTCCATCCATCGCCTGCACCCAACTCGTGTTTGAAAGGTCTGCAGGGGGGCTGGTGCCTATCTCCAGCCCTGGACAGGTCCCCTTTCTACTCCACCACACAGGACAAATTACCATGCTCACACAAACGCATGCACGCACGCACGCACACGCACACACACACACACTAAGGGTAGTGTAGAGTGCTGGATTAATCTGGCATACTTGTCTCTGAACTGTAGAAGGAAGCCTGAGTACCCAGAGAGAATCAGTGCAACCAATGTCTCAATGAAGAACAGGTCTAACCATTGTGCCATGGCAAACACTTGTGATAACACCAATACAATGACATGAAGAGGTACACAATTAGTGAGCTTGGCCTACTAAAACTATTATGCAGCCTCAATATTTCAAGGCTCTCATTCTCATGCAGGAATGCATAGTGTCTGTAGGGCCTGCATACCCTGCATTATTGACTGATTAGCATAGATCTAGACTACAGTCTATGAATTCTGGATGTTTTATCAAAAACACAAACTATAATTAAAATCTCTCTTAAACAAACTTTATTATTGAAATTTACAGGTTTATTAAGGTAAATTCCATTCTGAATGAACTTTAGTAATTTTTCAGCTTGACCCCAGATAGTCTAGTTCAAAAGTATTCATACCCCTGGCTGATTTAGGTTTGAAGAAATCCTTTCATTTTACCAACACGTTTCTTCTTACTAGAGGTAATAGTCATGTTTTGGAGTGGCGCCTCCTCAGTACCAAGTAGAGACTGGGAGAGAATCTGTAGAGCAGGGGTCACCAACTCCAGTCCTCGAGGGCTAGCATCCTGTAACTTTTAGATGCGTCTCTGTTCAAACTCACCTGGATCAAATAAACTGCTAATTTCCAGCCTATTGCAGAGAGGAATGAATGCTGGTGAGGGAATTCAGACATTTTGGAGCAGAGGTGAATCTAAAAGTTGCAGGATGGTAGCCCTGGAGGACTGGAGTTGGTGACCCCTGCTGTAGAGGGAGCTGAAAATGAGGG
Source organism: Poecilia formosa (assembly GCF_000485575.1). Lineage (NCBI taxonomy): Eukaryota > Metazoa > Chordata > Actinopteri > Cyprinodontiformes > Poeciliidae > Poecilia > Poecilia formosa. Next base: position 46,353 of record NW_006800723.1, on the reverse strand, counting down.
TGATGGCAACGAGGCCTTTCAACTTCAAGGACTTACTCATCACATATTTATTCAAGTTAAAACTTAAGGAAAAAACTGAACAGCTGTTATAAATTCCTATTTATAACAATATCCTTATTGTTGTTGTAAAGTTGTTGAAGATTATTTACCATTGATGACTGAGCAGGTTAGAGAAACATGACTGACTTGACTTTTCTGACCAAATGTGAATAAAAACTCCGTTTACGGTGTTTATCTTTTGAGTGGTGCCTGTCTGATCTTTAGAGAAAAACAAGTTCTATATTTAACAAAAAGAATTTTAAGTCTTAATGAGTGATTTTGCGGCTAAACTGTGACATGTAACCGCTCTTTGAGAGTTCTTGGACCCATCTACTGGTCTGCCATTGGCTATTTTTTGAGCTGTCATGTAGTATTTTTGTCGATTTATGAACCTATCCAGAAGCAGTATTAAAGGTAACTGCATCAGTCAGACCTGGTAAATGCTGTGTGCCAGCAGTAGGATTTTTGAAAACATACACATGCAGATATCAATGTAACTTTTTAGAGCTTTTGTGTCTAAACTGAAACAGCAAACCGGCCTTTCATTTTTAGTTTTTTAGCTCTTATCTTTGCCTACAGGTGTGTTTGTTTCATGTGTGGGAAGAGTGGGCAGGCCTGGAGCAGCTGGAGGACTACCTGAGCTTTCTGGAATACCTCTTGTGGGTCTTCACGCCTCTCGTTGTTGTTTTCCTTGTGCCATTCCTCATTGTTATCCTCCTTTATCTCTCAATACTCTTCCTTCATGTGTATAAGGTATGTACAAATTCAATATTGTCCACAGTATAAACAGTCAATTGTGAAACATTACTTTTAATTTCATGTTAATAAAATTACGAGATTATAGCTCTGAATGAAAAATGTTGTTAGTTTGGAGAAACACGTCACTAAATACAACTCCTGTTTACAAAAGAAACTTCTCTTGCAAAAATGAAACAAATATGTAACTTGCTATAAACTGTAAGAGCCTCCTGACAAATAAATGTATTATTGATCTCTTTTTGCTAAAGTTAAATGTTTATAGAAAATCAAACTTATGCTGAAATTTATTGCTATTCAGAACAATGGTTATTGTCTTTTTTTTTAGGCTCTGATTATACAGTTATTGTTTTAGTTTTTCGAAAAGGATTGAGGAAGAAAGTTTGTGAATGCAATGAACTAAATTAGAGATGTAATCTTCTTAGAACACATTTTACAATTGAACCTGCCAGTAATCTCTTACAAAACCTGTCTGATAAGATTTTAGACTACAAAATCTGAAAAAGTTACACAGCATAAAATCATCTAAAAAAAAAGCCTAAGCAGATGGGAAACTAATTTAGAGACTTCTTTTAGTGTTTAAAGACTTACACTATGCCAGTTCTAAGGCTTCTGCTGTGACAATTGTAAACCTTCCATGGAATGGTCACTCTTCTTCTCATATGTGGTTGAGGTGTGGATCCAAAAGCAGCAGGCGAGTGATGTGGTGGAGTTTCGTTTAAAGATTTAATGAAAAAAAACAACAACAAAGAATCAAACTTACAAAATTATGAGAGTCCAGGGAAACAAAATATAAAAATTAAGCCAAACTAAAGACACAGGAAGAGACAAGGAAGGTGACAAGCATATTGGTGAGCAAGGTAACAAGACAGATTGGCTAGTTGTGACTGAGATGCAGGAGCTTAAATACTAGGAGGTAGTAAATCGAACAAAGGGCCTAGCTAGATGAGATGATTGTTTGCAGGTGTGAATAGTTGGCACAGGAGCTAGCTGAGGGGAGAAGGTGGCACAGGGAAGCTAAGAAGATCTGCTGGGGAATACAAAAGGGAGGAAACAGGGAGCTAAAAATACTACTAATACAGAAGACACACTAAGAGTAAAAAGAACCTGATAAACTAGAAGAGAGAAAGGCATGAGGGAAACCTTAACCGAACATAAACAGAAACAAGGCTGATCTTACAAAAAACAATAAGAACTACGAAACATCCAGCTAGAAAAGGCAGAAGACCTAAACAAAGAAATAACCTAATAGTAGTGAGGGGTTGATGAGGCGTCATGAAGCGTTTCGACCCAAAGCAAAACTGTGTCGATTCTGTCTCGATACTGTGTCACCGAATACTGACACTTGCTGGACATTAAAAATTCTTACAGGCATGTGCATCAATCGGGCCTTAATGTGATCCGGAGTCATGGTGTGACGGGGTTCTCTTATGACTTGGACAAACAAAAATTGACTGCCCAAGGCCAGAGATCATTTTAGTGAAATGTATTTAGCTTTTCTTCAGATGAACAAAGATGGCAGGTGCAGAATATAAACAAGGACGTCCAAGGCAGGTTAAAATCAGACAAACAGCAGTACCTTCAATGCAAGAGTCCATCACCTTCCATGTGACTTCTCAGGAGTCCAGCCACAGACTCCCTCCCTGTGGCAGAGCCCTGCTTTTAAAGCCACAGGCTCCGCCCACAGAAAGACCAAGGGTACAAAAATAATAATAATAATAATAAAGAGAAAAAAATAAACTTGTAATCAAAAATACAATAATCAATTTAATAGAAAACACTCAATATGCTCCGATGACGTCACTACGTCATCACAAGACTCTCTCCTGGCGCGCCACAATCCGGAAATAACCCTGCTTGAAAACAAAACCGGGAAAATGTTTGAAAGTGAAAACAGATTAGGATGGATATGCTAACTGAACCAGGAACACAGCGTGTGTACCCACGATGAACCGCGTCAGTTTAAGCTGCAACAGAAGTAAGTTAACGATTGTGTGTATGTGTGTGTGGGCGTGCTACGAAGCTGAAGTTGGTTTCCCAGCTTCCAATAGCTAAAGGGCGATTCCACTTAATTTTTCACTACTTTCCGCATCTTTAATCAACTCTAGTTTAAAAACTACTACCCCTAGAGACTTGAAACCTGGACTAGATTATTCTGCTCTAATAGCAGAATATTTATAACCATGTTTGGGATTTGTGAAACTTTTTCCTGATTTGTGAAAACTCAATAAAGTTTCATAATCACTATTTTTGGCACCTATTTCATTACTAGAACTGCTCTAATTAAAAAACTACAACACCTAGACTCTTCAAACCTGGAATAGATTATTCTCCCCTTCAAGCAGAATATTTAAAACCATGTTTGGGATTTGTGAAACCTTTTTCTGATTTGTGAAAACTCAATAAATTTTGATAATCACTATTTTTGGCACCTCTTTCATTACTAGAACTGCTCTAATTAAAAAATTACAACTCCTAGACTCAGGGCCATGCAGAGACCACTAAAGGGGCAGGTGCTCAAAAAAAAAAAAAGGGCACATCTAACCACATTTTAGGACAGAATATGAAAGCCACACAGTTTTCAGAGTTTAATAAAACAATGATAAATTACAAAATTTTGTCATTTTGCAATCAAAGCTAAGAAAAATCTCTACGTAGAGCATACAACTATGCATATGCTAGATACTTTATTAGTAATTTCTTTCTGCAGGTCTATTTTATTATAGGAAAGTATTGCAATATTCAAACCCGCAATTTAGCAAGATATGTAAATCAGAGCTAGACCACCAGGCATATTGTCTTTACAGAATTACACTATTAAAAATATAAACAAGGGCACAATGCAACATTTTAGTGTAATGTAATCTATAAAAAAAAAGCTGCCTGTTTCCTACTACTGCAGTGGAGATGAAGATGGTCCATTCAGGAAAGCAGAGCTGCATCAAACTTTAATGTGGAACTGCAGAAAGAAGAAAAAAAATGTTAATGTATGTCACCATGAGAAAAGCCTACTGAGTTTTGCTTAAAAAAGCTTTTTTTTTATTAAAATCGCACATTTTTGTCTCATGAATTAAAAAAACTATTTGCAAAACAAACTTATTTGCGCTCATCATAAATCTTTTCTTGCTATTCTAAGTTTTTGTTTGTGACTCAAAGTTTTGCTTCTGATTCTCACAAGACGTCATGGGCAGGGCCTAAAATCACAACAAAAGATTTCTGATGTGTGCAAATAAAAGTTTATGTTTGGCAAATAACTTTTTAAGTTCGCGAGACAAAAATGAGTTATTCAATAAAAAAAAAGTTTTTTAAACAAGACATTTTGTTTTTTAAAAATAAATCATTACAATTCCAAAGGTTTTATTAACAATTTTATTTTACTTAACTGAGGTCACTTTTTTTTCCATTGAATAATTGGGAAAAAAATAACTTCATACTCTGCGAACCAGACCCTAAACTTACTTAAAGTCTGGATTGAGTTTTTTCCCTTTCATTAATGAGACACTTTTATTACATACATTATACCTATCATGGTAATTCAGGGTGAGTTATTTTTTAATTCTAAATGAATATCCTTGTTGGATTTTATTTAAGTGCTATTCTCCTTCAAGATACATTTACTTAACGCCAGAATAAATTCAATGTAAATTATGCAGCAAAGGAAATTAGAAGACATATCTCCTTTATGGAGATGATCGGTTTTGGACGGGAGATGTGCCCTTATTGCATAAGCTATACTGAAGAATAACTGCTGCCATTAACGATATAGGGAAGAAGCTTTTCAGTTATCTAGCTTTGCTAGTAAAGTCGTTAGCTAGCAGCTAGCTAATAGCACAACAACAACAGCCTAATGTCTGTGTGATAAAAATACTGAATCGATAGATAAAAACAGTTTCTCCTCACCTGGCTGTCTCCTCCCCTCAGTAGTTCTTCAGAGAAAGGCAGACGCAGAGGCCTGTCAGTGTCTGTTGTATTTTATTACCTCTCTGCTTAAACCGCGACTCCGTGCTGAAGCAGAAACGATACTTCAACGTTTTCCGTCATCTGACAAGTAGCAAGTCTACTCCACTTTATTCACCAAAAACGTATTTTTTTTAATTCACCAAAAACTGTTCTGTAATCTGGAACGTTCGCTACGTTGAGCTCCAGTTAGCCGCCTTATCTCACTGTGCGAGAGACAACTGTGTTATGCGTCACGGGCCAAAGGTCAAAGGTAACAACGTGACCGGAGGGCTTATTATGTTGTACAAAAAATACCCATCAAAAAAAATATATATAATAATTACAAATAATTGTAGTACATGTTATTATGTGTCAGAAGAGGGCTTAGGAAACAATACCAAAAAAAAATTATCAAAAATGCACTTGGGGGCAAGGAGCAAAAAGGGCAGGTGCTCAAGCACCCCCAGGACCCCCCTCTGCACGTGCCTGCCTAGACTCTTCAAACCTGGAATAGATTATTATCCTCTTCAAGCTGAATATTTAAAACCTGGTTTGTGATTTGTGAAACCTTTTCCTGATTTGTGAAAACTCAATGAAGTTTGATAATCACTATTTTTTGGCATCTGGATCACACTAAAACTGCTCTAATTAAAAAAACTACTACACCTAGACTCTTCAAACCTGGACTAGATTATTCTGCTATAATAGCAGAACATTTATAACCATGTTTGGGATTTGTGAAACTTTTTTTCTGATTTGTGAAACTTCAACAAAGGTTGACTTTACCACTTTTTTTGCATCTGGATCACACTAGAACTGCTCTAATTCCAAATCTACAACACCTAGGCACTTCAAACCTGGATCAGATTACTTTCAATTAATAGCAGAATATTTAAAACCATGTTTGTGATTTGTGAAACCTTTTTCTGATTTGTGAAACTTCAATAAAGGTTGATTTCGGACATTTTTTGGATATTGGTTACTCCAGCTCCAAAACTACAACACCTAGACTCTTCAAACCTCGACTATATTGTTGTGCTCTAATAGCAGAATATTTTAATCCATGTTTGGAATTTGTGAAACCTTTATGTGATTTGTGAAATTTCACTAAAGATCAGATTACTATTCATACATGTTCCATGCAGTTTTTTTTTTTTTCAAATTCAGGGTTTCCCCCAGTGTGTTATAAGCCTGGTGGCCCACCATGCTTTACTAGCCCCAACGCCAGGCTAAGCGTTAATTGTTTACGTTCTAGGAAAATTAAAGGAAAGGAAAAGAAAACAAAGCGTCTCTTTTGCTCTTAGCATTTCACTAGCAGAGCAGATTTATTCCTAAAGGATAGTTTTATAATAGATAGGTTTATAGTTTATGCATTTAAACCCGACAGCGCGTGGACTAATCACACAGCTGGCGCCTCTGCGCTTTGCCTCGTGCGCCGCCGCTGCTTTACCTCAGCGGGATCGCGCGCGCCTCCTTTCACTCAAACTGGACACAGGCTGACCTGTATGGATATTTACATCAACTTACTGTGAGGAATTATGATCCTTTGGAGAACTCTAGGTAAGAGTTTAAAGCCCGCCGCGTTAGCTCTGGACATCTCAACACGCTGCCTAGTGTGTGGCTCAGTGTCTGTCTGTCTGTCTTCCCTGTAAAGTTTATGTCTGTGGTCCCGGTTGGCCGAAGCGTTTGTGGATAAGTAGCACCGCTAAAATCATCATGCAGGTTCAGCCCGGTGAGGAGCTTTAACGCTCTCCTCGGAGTCGCGCTTAACGCTGATTTTATATTATTTTATTATTTTTTGTATTATTTTTCCGGTTACACGATGCATCAAACCATATCAAATGCGTTGTCTACTTAGAGTTAATGCGCGGCCGCACTGAGATCTGAGAAACTCGTGACCATCAGGCACGGTCGAGTCCTATAAACTCCACCAACCAGAATAGTTTCTGTGATGATTAAAAACTCAACAGACACGAAATGGAACTAGCCACATTAGCAGCATTGAATTAAATCTCCTGTTTGTTGCGCATTTCTGCGTAGTGCAGCAGATTACCTCATCATGCAGGGCCGGTCCAAGGCTGCATGAGGCCTTGAGCAGAATTTGACTTAGGGGCCCCTTTTGTTGCTAAAAATATCAGCACCTCTAACAGCTTCTGTGTTAGATTTAGTGAAATATGGGAGAAGGGAGTAGTTTAATTGGTCAGCCTACTAAATTGGATTTATAAATTCAAAGATTAAACTCACAGCATCAGATTGTTGCTATGGTAACAAAACAATCTAACTATGAATATTGTTCTTTGAAGTTTTACAAAGTAAACTTGCCAGCTCCTTAAAATCTTGTACTTAAATATTAAACAATTTAAAATCATTTAATTTATGTATGCCTAAACAATTGAATAAAATGTAACATCATTGATAATCTCAATAAACATGTATTACATTTGTATCTGTGGTCTGTTTTAATATATTAGCATTTATGGGGCCCCTGAAGACCTAGGGGGCCTGATGGAGCCGCTGACTTAATTTAATTAAACAGAAGTGCAAATTTGTTGTTTTTAGACCAGTTGTGGGTTTAAATAGCATTTCACTGGAGATGTTTTCCCGTAACATATAATTATTAAACAGTAATACTTTTACATTTCCTGTCAACTTAACATCTTTTAATACAAAAACACGGTTGACCACCGGTCATTTAAATAAAAATAATCTAACTATAATCACTAAAGAAAGCTCGACATGGACTCAGACAGAATAATAACAGAACCTGCGGTAACTAAAGAATAAACCTAACTAGAAACACTATGAAGAACTGAAAATAAGGAAGGCAATAACTAAGACAATTCTAACCACTCTAATTCTAACTCAAATAATAAAACTAAAATGACCATGAAGGGTTAACCTAAAGTGAACGATAACATAATGATAATTAAGATGAAAAAGCAAAATCAAACCCAAAAAAACTACTGAAAATAACTACTGATTGTGTGTATGTGTGTAACTATTGAAATAACTCCAAAATCCAAAAATGCTGTTTCAAGTCACTGTAGTGAAAATTTTGCATTGTAATATACAATGAACACTTTGAAAACAGCTTTGCAAATGCACACTGTAATGTGTGCATTTGCAAAGCTGTTTTGTAAATTAATATTTGTCATGCAGAATTACAACCTTAACCTGTGATATATGGCAGTTTTTGGAATGAAAACATGATTTGAACTAAATGTACTCAAAGGGCTTTCTGTGCATGTGTAACGTAGTTCATTCTGCATTGTGTCTTGTGGGAAATAACAGCCAAAAGAGAGCTGATTTGAAGGCGTTTTAATGCTCCTGCATTCAAATAGCAAAAAATAGTAGTCAAAAACAGTCCTTTTCTCATCAAAGTGTTATACAGCACCTGTTTAACCATGAACAACACTGTTTTCAGCACATGGATGTAGCAACTTCTTTAGCAATGTTTCATGTAGCATGAGAACAGCTAAATATCAGCTAAAACAGTTCCATCACCTTTTAATAAAGCTTAACTGCTCCAAAACACATTATTTTACAACAGTAATTGAACCATCACTCATTATCCTTTAATCACAGGAAAAAAAACTTCACATCTTCAACGGAATCCAAACAGAAAGAGGGAATAGCGAGGGAAAACCCTTCGTATACTACAAGGGTGTAATTCGTTAAACTTCCCAGATAGCACAGAATGATTGAAACAACATTGAATTCACTAGTATTAAACACTATTTTATTGGCAGATGATGGGTAAACTGTGTACAAAAGGTTAAAAATGACAACATGAGTTTGATATAACATTTTATTTAACCCTTGTGTCCAGAAGTGGACACAAGGGTTAAATACAAGTTACATAAAAGTTTTACGACCCCACACACGTAAAACTTGTATCATTTTCCACAGTCCTCTACATTTGCCTCAGTCCTCACACGCACAAGAGTTAAGAAAAGAGGGATAGATCTTTAAACATATGACTCCTTTTTGACTGTCAGAACAACAGTCTGTTGTCCATGGAAAAACAGCATCCATGAGGTTAAGCTTTGTACTGTATGAATTAGGGAAACAGTACAAGTTGCGGTAACCCCAGTTTGACTCTGGTTGGCATCACTTTGATTCCTTGCAATGTCTTCCTCTCGTTCTGGCGTGTAATGAAGCCACTTCTTGACAGTTTTGCTGCAGACCTCTAGAGTCAGCTTTCAGTCAAACTGCAGAGCAACGGCTGAAAAACACAAAAATAAAAGTGAGGAAGGTGCCGGTTAGAAAGATGATAAACATTTGAAAAGTTCTGAAAGACATTGAAAGATTAAACAGTGTACTGGTTCTGAGAACAAATACAAACCATATAGTTCCCCATGTACACTCACTGTTAAATTAATATTCATCTTTATCTTTCATTAATATTTATCTTAATGTTTATATATACAATTACATTTACCTATCGAGCTGCAGTATAGTGTAGCATTTATGATGCTGCACTCATGTTAAAATAAGGGAATCAATATTTAAAATAAAGACTGTATCAGAAAACCTAAAGATAAAACTCAGGGAGGATCAGGGTTTATTTAACACACCAGAGACAAATAAATAGAGCAGAAGGTGATTTATACTGTAGTTGGAAAAATTATTTATAATTTATACAGAAGAGGCTTCCATCAAATAACTGGTTCAATCTTCCATTAACTACAAATATTTTCAAATAAGTTGATTAAATTCATTCAAAAATGTCCATATGCTGATAAAGATCCCACACAAGTAATAATAGTCCAGTTCAGTTTAACCAGTTACCAATCCAAGAATCAACAGACTGAATCAGTCATTAGCAGGTTTAGTTCAGTGTTTCACCTGCCTTACATGTTTTAAGTGTTTCCTTTCTGCCACACCTGGATTGAATCTGTGGATGATAAACAACCTTCTGCACTTCTTGATGGCTGCAGAAGGTCATGCAATCATCTAACTCAGCTGTTCTGGAACAGAGGTTGTTAAGGAAGATATACTCAGAATTAGTTAATTTTGGAAAAAGTCTGGCTCTCTCTTCCTTTTTGATCCCAGGTCCTCCCGGCGGGCCGCGTGTAGCCACTCAGAAAAACAGCAATGCGTGTTGACGTCACAGAATTGCAGTGTTTAATCCAATAAAAGACAACACATAAAGTTACAACAGAACTGCAGGACAACAGAGACATACATTCATTTACCTGACAGACAGAAGAAGAAGGAAATAAAAAAGAAAAGCAAAGATGTCTTTGGAGAATTGCAAGAGCAAATCTAATCTTTTACTTCTGTGCAGAAAGTTTTATACTCGAGGCGTATTCTTGTCTTTAATTTATTCAAATTAGGCGTATCTTTGCTCATCAAACCAGGAGCTATCTCTGACCGTTTCTCTAAAGCCAATAACTCCTGCTGTGTTTACGACTCTCCACAGGTGGGTGTGAAAGTTGGAACTTCTACATGTTTTTTTTCCCACACAGACAAAAGGCAATTCAAACGATCGCAACATACCATCTGCTTTAACTACAGGTAAAATAAAGGTCAATAGGCCAGAATACATTACTGATTTTAAAACTATAATTAGGCTATTTCAATCAAGACATGTTAAGTTTTAAATCTAGCTTATTTTAAATGTATTTTCTTAACAAGGTACATTTAAGCATGTCCCTAAGCACATCATAATAAAAAAATAAAAACAAGTGATTACTATCACAACAATTTAAAGCCCACCTAGAGCAGCCAGCCTTACACTTCCTTGTCCACCACATGCTCTCCCAGACCAAACAATAGGCCCCACCCTATTTTTTAAAAACTCAAATCCCACAAAATTTCACAGGATTTCATATTTAGACCTAGAGTGGTGGGCAGTATGAAAATAATACAAAAGGAGACATGACCTCAATTATTAAAAATATGTTTTGCCCCAAAATAACCAGGATTACTATAGGCACAAAACAATGCCCTTATTTTTCAGTAAACAGATTTAAGATCAAAGTAATATTGAAAAACTTACCATAAAAGTGCTCAGCGGAGAATTCAATTCAGAAGCCGGTTGCAAACAAGCCAGCAGCAAAGTGGCTGTTTGGTTGGGACAAACCACTACTTGTACACACTACACTCCTTGTAGAGACTTATAGATGTTTTTGTGTCAACACATTATGCACAGTCAGTAATTATATTTATAGACAAGTAAGAAAATGTACAGAACGGAATCACAACCCACTGTTCTCAACATGTAATGCTTAATTTGAAACATGACTAACCCCCACCTAGTAATAAAATGTTCTGACCCAGAGCTCAAGGATGGGGGAGGGAAGAAGGGATGAGAGGTGGTAAAGAGGGGAAAGTTGGGAGGAGCGGGTGGGTGGGGGGAGGCTTGGGAGACAGTAAGGGGAGATGAGGAGGTGAGGAGGGGTGCAACAAACTGCCCAGATTGCACACGATGGTAATTCAACGTTTAAATATACTCAGAATGGTTGATTTTTGGTTGAGGTCAACAACTGACAGTGGATCAACCATAAAACAACCATCCAATTCTAGCCAAGTAACCAATGTTGGAACTGTGTCATTGAATCAATGTTGTTTTGTGGTTGAAAAATAATGAATGAAATGCCAATGTCTGATCAACGTCCGATCAATGTTGAATCAATGTACAGTGATCCCTCGCTATAACGTGGTTCACCTTTCGCGGTCTCGGTGCTTCACGGAATTTTTTGTTGTGCAGTTTTTTTTCCACAGTGCATTGTGTTCTGCGTCCTGATTGGCTAAACAGTCTCTGCGGTTCTTCTCTACCTGTAATGTTACGGTATTTAAATATAAGTAATACAGCTTGGCCATTCAGGAGATGAAAACTGAAACTTTGAATGCCTGCTGGAAAAAACTGGCCATAATCAGCGCAAAACCTGACCGAAGGCTCGCTTGACGAGATCCATCGCTTTGCCGTAGATACAGCTGTGAATCTCGCAGGGCAGGTTGGAGGAGACGCTTTAATGACATAACTCTGGATCACATTAAGGCCCAATTGACGAACACACACATCCGCTGACCTGAAAACAGGTTTTGTTCTTTGGTTTCAATGTAGAGTATTTAATTATGCTGTGTAATAATTGGAAAACATAAAGGTAACTATTTCGCGGATTTTGCTTATCGCGGGTTATTTTTGGAACGCAACACCCGCGAAAAACGAGGGATCACTGTTTGCTGTTTTGCCACACCCATTCCCCTCCTCTCTTCCTCAACAGAACTCTGGGTGAGACCATTTTATTAGTGAGTGGGAGTTTTAACGTTTTAAATTAAGCACTGTAGAGCAATGTTTCCCAACCCCGGTCCTCAAGGCACACTGCCCTGCATGTTTTAGAGGTTTCCCTGCTTCAACACGCCCAATTTAAAATGATTCCAGTTCAGAAAAAGCTTGTTAATCAGCCATCAATTGAAATCCTGTGTGTTTGATTGAGGGGTAGATGGGCCAGGTTGGGGGAAAGGTGTGTGTGTCTTTGGCAGGTGGAGGGAGAGGGGTTGGGCGTTTGAATGGCGGGTGGTGGTGGAGAGGTGCAAAAAACAACTTACACTGATTGAACATATATTACTAGTTCTTCCCCAAACCTTGTTCATTCATTAGATTTCAACCACAAAACAACATTGATTCAATGACAGTTTCAATGGTTAGAATTGGATGGTTATTTGATGTTTGATCCACCGTCAGTTTTTGACTTCAACCAAAAATCAGCCATTCTGACTATAATTCAACGTTGATTTAGCATCCTGTGCAATCTGGGTAGTGTAATAACATCACACTGCTACAAATGGATCACGTTACCAACACTTACATGATGAGATAAGGCTTTAAGACCTTTTCTTGCCTCCCAACAGTGTCGTAGTAGTCAATGCCAACACCTTATCTTGGAATGACTCAAGAACAAAAAAGATTAAGACTCCGAGGGAAGCGAGACTATGAGCAAACCACTGAGACCATTTTCATGAGTACATTCATAATAGTTTTTGTCTGTAAATGTTTTAATAAAATCTGCCAGTGGCAGTTCAATAGCAAATTCTTTGTGTTTTCAAAAAGCAAATGTAATTATTTTATGCAGTCAGAAGCATTTGCTCAGTAAAAACTTGATTGCACCATATGTGTACAGATATTTTCTCTTTTAAATCAAATGACATAATGCTGTTTGTTGTTGTAAACATTCACATGCCATCCCAAGACCAGGCAAAAATAGTTTCCAGGCTTCAGAGCTTCCACCTCACAGAGCAGCCCTCCCTAGTGTCTCCCTGACTCAGCTCCTCTAGACTAACCAGCAGCAATTAGCAAACAGCTGGTGGTCGGTCTCAAATGTGTGCATAATACTTCATTCCTCTTGACGTTATAAAGTTCTATTATTTCTCACCATAAATATGACTGTAGTAATATAATTTGGAATAAGAGGTTTTAAACAAAAGCATGAATTTTGTCTATTGGATGCACAGGACGAAAAGTGGGATTTNGGGGGGAGGCTTGGGAGGCAGTAAGGGGAGATGAGGAGGTGAGGAGGGGTGCAACAAACTGCCCAGATTGCACACAATGGTAATTCAACGTTGAAATATACTCAGAATGGTTGATTTTTGGTTGAGGTCAACAACTGACAGTGGATCAACCATCAAACAACCATCCAATTCTAGCCAAGTAACCAATGTTGGAACTGTGTCATTGAATCAATGTTGTTTTGTGGTTGAAAAATAATGACTGAAATGCCAATGTCTGATCAACGTCCGATCAATGTTGAATCAATGTACAGTGATCCCTCGCTATAACGTGGTTCACCTTTCGCGGTCTCGGTGCTTCATGGAATTTTTTGTTGTGCAGTTTTTTTTCCACAGTGCATTGTGTTCTGCGTCCTGATTGACTAAACAGTCTCTGCTGATCTTAAATACCGTAACATTATTGGCACACAGGTAGAGACCTGTGTGCCAATAATGTTACAGTATTTAAATATAAGTAATACAGCTTGGCCATTCAGGAGATGAAAACTGAAATTTTGAATGCCTGCTGGAAAAAACTGGCCATAATCAGCGCAAAACCAGACCAAAGGCTCGCTTGACGAGATCCATCGCTTTGCCGTAGATACAGCTGTGAATCTCGCAGGGCAGGTTGGAGGAGAGGCTTTAATGACATGACTCTGGATCACATTAAGGCCCAATTGACGAACACACACATCCGCTGACCTGAAAACAGGTTTTGTTCTTTGGTTTCAATGTAGTGCATTTAATTATGCTGCGTAATAATCGGAAAACATAAAGGTAACTATTTCGCGGATTTCGCTTATCGCGGGTTATTTTTGGAACGCAACACCCGCGAAAAACGAGGGATCACTGTATGCTGTTTTGCCACACCCATTCCCCTCCTCTTCTCCTCACCAGAACTCTGGGTGAGACCATTTTATTAGTGAGTGGGAGTTTTAACGTTTTAAATTAAGCACTGTAGAGCAGTGTTTCCCAACCCTGGTCCTCAAGGCACACTGCCCTGCATGTTTTAGAGGTTTCCCTGCTTCAACACGCCCAATTTAAAATGATTCCAGTTCAGAAAAAGCTTGTTAATCAGCCATCAATTGAAATCCTGTGTGTTTGATTGAGGGGTAGATGGGCCAGGTGAGGGGTGGGCGGTTGGGGGAAAGGTGTGTGTGTCTTTGGCAGGTGGAGGGAGAGGGGTTGGGCGTTTGAATGGCGGGTGGTGGTGGAGAGGTGCAAAAAACAACTTACACTGATTGAACATGCATTACTAGTTCTTCCCCAAACCTTGTTCATTCATTAGATTTCAACCACAAAACAACATTGATTCAATGACACAGTTTCAATGGTTAGAATTGGATGGTTATTTGATGTTTGATCCACCGTCAGTTTTTGACTTCAACCAAAAATCAGCCATTCAGACTATAATTCAACGTTGATTTAGCATCCTGTGCAATCTGCGTAGTGTAATAACATCACATTGCTACAAATGGATCACGTTACCAACACTTACATAATGAGATAAGGCTTTAAGACCTTTTCTTGCCTCCCAACAGTGTCGTAGTAGTCAATGCCAACACCTTATCTTGGAATGACTCAAGAACAAAAAAGATTAAGACTCCGAGGGAAGCGAGACTATGAGCAAACCACTGAGACCATTTTCATGAGTACATTCATAATAGTTTTTGTCTGTAAATGTTTTAATAAAATCTGCCAGTGGCAGTTCAATAGCAAATTCTTTGTGTTTTCAAAAAGCAAATGTAATTATTTTATGCAGTCAGAAGCATTTGCTCAGTAAAAACTTGATTGCACCATATGTGTACAGATATTTTCTCTTTTAAATCAAATGACATAATGCTGTTTGTTGTTGTAAACATTCACATGCCATCCCAAGACCAGGCAAAAATAGTTTCCAGGCTTCAGAGCTTCCACCTCACAGAGCAGCCCTCCCTAGTGTCTCCCTGACTCAGCTCCTCTAGACTAACCAGCAGCAATTAGCAAACAGCTGGTGGTCGGTCTCAAATGTGTGCATAATACTTCATTCCTCTTGACGTTATAAAGTTCTATTATTTCTCACCATAAATATGACTGTAGTAATATAATTTGGAATAAGAGGTTTTAAACAAAAGCATGAATTTTGTCTATTGGATGCACAGGACGAAAAGTGGGATTTGTGACCCTGTATTCTGATGCAAACTCAGCTCATCAGCGACAGACATCGACAGCAATTGACAGTCTACGTTTTCACTCACGGGAGTTGAATTCTGTTGAATGCGGAATCCTGGAGGGGGGGGGGAGTGGCGGTGCGGGGCAGCGGGCGGGCGGAGGTGTTAACA
>NW_006800723.1:28436-30795 GCF_000485575.1 Poecilia formosa | reverse complement strand
AGACTTATAGATGTTTTTGTGTCAACACATTATGCACAGTCAGTAATAATATTTACAGACAAGTAAGAAAATGTACAGAACGGAATCACAACCCACTGTTCTCAACATGTAATGCTTAATTTGAAACATGACTAACCCCCACCTAGTAATAAAATGTTCTGACCCAGAGCTCAAGGATGGGGGAGGGAAGAAGGGATGAGAGGTGGTAAAGAGGGGAAAGTTGGGAGGAGCGGGTGGGTGGGGGGAGGCTTGGGAGACAGTAAGGGGAGATGAGGAGGTGAGGAGGGGTGCAACAAACTGCCCAGATTGCACACGATGGTAATTCAACGTTTAAATATACTCAGAATGGTTGATTTTTGGTTGAGGTCAACAACTGACAGTGGATCAACCATAAAACAACCATCCAATTCTAGCCAAGTAACCAATGTTGGAACTGTGTCATTGAATCAATGTTGTTTTGTGGTTGAAAAATAATGAATGAAATGCCAATGTCTGATCAACGTCCGATCAATGTTGAATCAATGTACAGTGATCCCTCGCTATAACGTGGTTCACCTTTCGCGGTCTCGGTGCTTCATGGAATTTTTTGTTGTGCAGTTTTTTTTCCACAGTGCATTGTGTTCTGCGTCCTGATTGACTAAACAGTCTCTGCTGATCTTAAATACCGTAACATTATTGGCACACAGGTAGAGACCTGTGTGCCAATAATGTTACAGTATTTAAATATAAGTAATACAGCTTGGCCATTCAGGAGATGAAAACTGAAATTTTGAATGCCTGCTGGAAAAAACTGGCCATAATCAGCGCAAAACCAGACCAAAGGCTCGCTTGACGAGATCCATCGCTTTGCCGTAGATACAGCTGTGAATCTCGCAGGGCAGGTTGGAGGAGAGGCTTTAATGACATGACTCTGGATCACATTAAGGCCCAATTGACGAACACACACATCCGCTGACCTGAAAACAGGTTTTGTTCTTTGGTTTCAATGTAGTGCATTTAATTATGCTGCGTAATAATCGGAAAACATAAAGGTAACTATTTCGCGGATTTCGCTTATCGCGGGTTATTTTTGGAACGCAACACCCGCGAAAAACGAGGGATCACTGTATGCTGTTTTGCCACACCCATTCCCCTCCTCTTCTCCTCACCAGAACTCTGGGTGAGACCATTTTATTAGTGAGTGGGAGTTTTAACGTTTTAAATTAAGCACTGTAGAGCAATGTTTCCCAACCCCGGTCCTCAAGGCACACTGCCCTGCATGTTTTAGAGGTTTCCCTGCTTCAACACGCCCAATTTAAAATGATTCCAGTTCAGAAAAAGCTTGTTAATCAGCCATCAATTGAAATCCTGTGTGTTTGATTGAGGGGTAGATGGGCCAGGTGAGGGGTGGGCGGTTGGGGGAAAGGTGTGTGTGTCTTTGGCAGGTGGAGGGAGAGGGGTTGGGCGTTTGAATGGCGGGTGGTGGTGGAGAGGTGCAAAAAACAACTTACACTGATTGAACATATATTACTAGTTCTTCCCCAAACCTTGTTCATTCATTAGATTTCAACCACAAAACAACATTGATTCAATGACACAGTTTCAATGGTTAGAATTGGATGGTTATTTGATGTTTGATCCACCGTCAGTTTTTGACTTCAACCAAAAATCAGCCATTCAGACTATAATTCAACGTTGATTTAGCATCCTGTGCAATCTGCGTAGTGTAATAACATCACATTGCTACAAATGGATCACGTTACCAACACTTACATGATGAGATAAGGCTTTAAGACCTTTTCTTGCCTCCCAACAGTGTCGTAGTAGTCAATGCCAACACCTTATCTTGGAATGACTCAAGAACAAAAAAGATTAAGACTCAGAGGGAAGCGAGACTATGAGCAAACCACTGAGACCATTTTCATGAGTACATTCATAATAGTTTTTGTCTGTAAATGTTTTAATAAAATCTGCCAGTGGCAGTTCAATAGCAAATTCTTTGTGTTTTCAAAAAGCAAATGTAATTATTTTATGCAGTCAGAAGCATTTGCTCAGTAAAAACTTGATTGCACCATATGTGTACAGATATTTTCTCTTTTAAATCAAATGACATAATGCTGTTTGTTGTTGTAAACATTCACATGCCATCCCAAGACCAGGCAAAAATAGTTTCCAGGCTTCAGAGCTTCCACCTCACAGAGCAGCCCTCCCTAGTGTCTCCCTGACTCAGCTCCTCTAGACTAACCAGCAGCAATTAGCAAACAGCTGGTGGTCGGTCTCAGATGTGTGCATAATACTTCATTCCTCTTGACGTTATAAAGTTCTAAGATTATTTCTGACCATAAATATGACTGTAGTAATATAATTTGGAATAAGAGGT
>NW_006800723.1:27573-28142 GCF_000485575.1 Poecilia formosa | reverse complement strand
GGAGGTGTTAACAACTCTACTTAGCATACGAATAGCCTAGCATATGCAAAGGCGCTTCAGCAGACCCAAGTGGATTCTCATTGGATGAAAAACGATGACATCACAGTTCATTATTGACATGTGATTGGTTGGTTGATGTGTGCCCATTGGACAGCACTTATGACTTTATAAATAAACCCCACCCCAATCATTAATATTTTTAATGCTGTATTTTACAAAATCTATATAAAAATAAACGCTGTATTGTATAAGCATTTGATATTGCTTATATGCAACATGTTCATATATGAGGAACATAAAAGTGACAAAGAAGCTTTTTTTTTCTTTATTTAATTTTATTTTTTTACTGTTTGCACATAAAATAAGATATAAATGCTTGTCCATTTCTGGACCATCTGGCAGTGTTTTTTTGTCCAAACATGATCAAATTATGCTGCGTTCAGGACAGGCCCAACATCTCTCCTGTAGCATAGACCTGACGTCTCTTCCTGTAATGTAGTCCTGATGTCACTGAGCTCCTGGTTGGAGGAACTTGGGGTCCATCCTGACACCGCCTCATAGCTGCCATC
>NW_006800723.1:25330-26411 GCF_000485575.1 Poecilia formosa | reverse complement strand
AAAAATAAAAACTTTAATGAAAAAGAGAAAACACTTGGAAACAATTGGAAGAAAAAAATAATCAAAAGCAGTTGGTAATAGTAAAACATAGTTCAACAAACTGAAGCAGATAATTTGCTTTGATGGATTTTAATAAATCACAGTGCTTTAATCATTCAAGGAATTGTGACATCTCTAGATTAGTAATAAATCTTACCTGGTTCTTTCTTTAGCTACATCCGGAAGACTGGCAGTAGGTCCTGGATGCAGCTGGAAAACATTTTTGTGCATTGTCAATACATAATTACAATATGTACATAAACAATACTGAAGCATAAAATATCATCAACATTCTAAAATAGTAGATACTCACACACAGTTGCGTCTCTGTCCTCGTCACGGACATCAGGACGTTCCTGAAGAGTCTGATTAACACAAATGTGACTCCCATTCTGTGGAGTGTCTGTGGAAATAAATGTAAAATAAAAAATATATATTGTAGCAAATATATTGCTTTCTCAAAAATACATAAGTAAATAAGTTAAAATTATTCTCAACCAACCATTATACAGTCGGGAATCAACGCAGTGACTGTACATAATACATACCGGTTTCATGACTTCGTCCTCATATCTGTCCTCCGTCCGCCATGTTGTCGATCTCTACTGCTTTCCACACTCTGCCTTGCTGTACTGCGTTATAACAAAGTAAATAAAATAACGGGAAGATCAGTTTTCCTTACAAATATGCGAGTGTTCACTTTGACTAAATGTGAAATCATAACTTACTGTTTTTCTCTTCGTCCTGGTGGACTCCGTCAGATCGGCTCGGCACCGTGGTCTGAGGCCTGGCTGTTAAGGCCTAGCCATTTTTCAGGTCTGAAAAAATAAAAGAAGATGCGAGTATTTTTAAGAGTTCAGAACATCACATGTAATAAAAAATACAATACGAAATCTCACCCTACACTTGTTTCGGCATAAAAAAAACGACAGACCGTTTTCTGTAAAAAACAAAGCAACTCACCTCGCTGCACGCGCTCGCTATTCATTAAAGCTTTCTTACCGGGAGTTCGGCCTGTTGGACCGCTGCGGTGTCATCTGTT
>NW_006800723.1:20479-24670 GCF_000485575.1 Poecilia formosa | reverse complement strand
AGATAGGAGGAATGTCAAAGTAAGATCACGTTTCACAAAAGTCTATTGTATGTAATCATGCATATTCTTCTTTTATATAATCAATTCAACCAAAATTAAGTTTTTCAGTACTCCTAACACACATGTAATGTATATTTTAATGGATAAGATAGATTGTTTGGAGAAAGAATATTAAAACATACTTCTTTATGGTGAACAGAAGGTAAAAAGGGTTAGCTACAAAATAAATAAGAGTCAAAGGGCGGTGCTCAACAGTTGATTTGCATTTGCATGGCACTCAGCAACTTCATTTAAATACGAAAACCTCTGGTAGGCACAAGGGAAGGGGTAATAGGGGAACACGGACACACAGCATTTTTGACCACTTTTGGCAGTGTTCGACTCTGACAAAAACCTCTTGCCGAAAGCCCTCAATCTCCATACGCACTGCAGAACAAGGTGTCAATAGCTGCCGAAAATCCCATTTTTCGTCCTGTGATGTATTCATCTTCTCTTTCTTGCTTTTATCAGAGGAAGAATCAGCTAAAGGAAGCTTATAGCAACAACTTGTGGGATGGAGCCAGAAAAACACTGGCTACCCTGTGGGATGGACATGGAGCTATATGGCATGGTATGAATAAATGTAAACTACTCCCCAAAGCATATAAAATGTGTTTATTTATAGCACTTGACTGTAAATGTAAAATCTCTATAATGTATTATTCTATCTTGTGATATGATCTGTGTATCAGGTTATGAGATCCATGGAATGGAGAAGATTCCCAACAGAGGACCAGCTCTAATAGTGTACTATCATGGAGCCATACCTATAGATTACTATTACTTCCTGGCCCATGTTATCATTCAGAAAGGACGTACCTGCCATTCTGTAGCTGACCACTTCCTCTTCAAGATTCCTGGTACTTCAACTGTTTTATTTGTTCTGCAAATTGAGGCACATTACCGTCATTCAGAAATATTGCTGAGTGTGTTTTGAAGTCATTTCTATACAAAGAAAAAGCATATCTGCTGGACAGTTTAACAGCTACTAGTCCACAGCAGTCAGTCTAGTTAGTCCATCATGTGGACTAAATTTCTGCTTTACTTTGTTGAACATGTCCATCCATCATTTGTCTTTCACTTGTCTGAGATCCGATCGCAGAGATAACTGATTCAGTAAAAAGAGCTAAACCTCCCTCTGTCCAATGACACTTCTCAGCTTATCGTATACTCAGCTAGTAAAATACTCAGATGACTCCGTAGTTGTTGGGTGTATCAGAGATGGACAAGAAGCTGAGTACACACAATGGACTGGGCTGGAGATGCATCAATGAAGCTTTTCAGCTATTTATCATTAATGTGACATAAATAGGTTACAAAATTTACAAGCTGTGTTTTTTCTTTCTCCTTTCTTAAAATTATTTGTATTTGTAAAAAGCAAAGGTAATAATTTTATGGAGTGAGAAGTGTTTGCTCAGTAAAAACTTGATTGCACCATATGTGTACAGATATTTTCTCTTTTAAATCAAATGACAGAATGCTGTCATGAAGCTGCTGCCCCCGTGACCCGACCCTGGATAAGCGGAATATGAATGAATGGATGTATGGATGTATGGATGGATGCTGTTTGTTGTAAACATTCACATGCAAGCCCGAGGCCAAGCAAAAACAGTTTCCAGGTTTCAGAGCTTCCACCTCACAGAGCAGCCCTCCCACGTGTCTCCCACTCCACTCAGCTCCTCCAGACTAACCAGCATCAATTGGCAAACACCTGGTGGTCTCAAGTCTTCCATCCCTACTAATGTGTGCATAATGCTTCCTTCCTCTTGACCTTATAAGTTTCTGAACATATTTACAGAAATATCCCTTTGTGTGTATCTAATTTCTCCATTTTGCGTTCTTCTTCCAGGTTTCAAGTTGCTATTAGAGGTCTTCTCAGTGATCCACGGTCCTCAGGAAGAGTGTGTCCGGGCTCTGAGGAATGGCCACTTGCTTGGTATTTCTCCAGGAGGAGTGCGGGAGGCAATGTTTAGTGATGAGACCTACCGTCTTTTTTGGGGAAAACGCAAAGGCTTTGCACAAGTTGCAATTGACTGTCAAGTGGTGCGTTATGGCAAACTTCCTTATAACACTCCTTATAACACTATAACACTAGCAGTATAATATATATATTATTATACTGCTATAATATATTATGGCAGTATATTTTCTTTATTCAGATTATTACATAAAGTTCATACTTCAAAACTCTTTCATAGTTAGGCGTAGTAAAATGACAACGGATAAATGATTAAAATGGCGGTTTTATGTAAAATCCACTTTTTTGAACTCTACACCATGTACTAATATTATTCCTTCATCAGAAACATACCTGGAGTGTTGGCTTAATTCTTTCAGGCATGTTTGAGAAATCCTTTAATTTCCATGGTAACCATTCAGCTGTGCAAAATGCCTGGGTGGACTGTGCACTGCCTTCGACACGCAGCTCCTCCTCAGAACTGCAGTTTTCAAGCTTCAGAGCTTCCGCCTCACAGAGCAGCCCTGCTCTGCCCCCCACTTAGCTCTTTCAGACTAGCCACCAGCAATTAGCAAACACCTGTTGGAACTGCACATCTGTTGAGCTTATTTTACTTGCTTCTTCTCAGTGAAACACTGGTAAGAACATTGTTAAAGGGTTAATGGAAGAGTTATGTTGTGATGACTTCCTGAAGGTGGAGTTTCAGAAAGAGCAGGAGTTTTTAAAGAGAAGAGGTCCAATTTCAATGAGAAAGTATTACACTTGATGCATTTGTCTCCTTGTAGCAGGTGTGCCTGTGTGGCTACTATCGATTGAGGCACACATCTACCTATCTGTAATGGATAGGTTTATAGATATATACATTTTATGTTAACTGTTAATGGTTCTCTCTGTCTACCTCTCTTCCTCTCTCTCTCTCTCGATCGAGAATAGAGAAAGCAGAGGTAAAAATCCATTTGAACCTAACTGTATATCAGTGTTGTTCTTTCAATGTCATTCGGAATATGGAACCTTTTTCAGCTATAGCCTGACAAAGCAAGAGTCCCGTTTTGAGGCTCTTCGTTTTGAAAATCTAACATACCTTGTTTCTTCTATGCTGCTGTAGAAGAAACAAGGCAGGGTGTTTCTCAACCCTGGTCCTCTCCACCCCCCTGTTCTGCATGTTTTATATGTGCCTCTATTCCAGAATAGCTGATTCAAATGATTGTATGACCATCAAGTACTGCAGAAGCCTGTTAATCACCCAGAGATACAATTCAGGTGTGTGGCAGAAGGAAAATACCTAAAACATGCAGGACAGGGGGCCGGTGAGGACCAGGGTTGAGAAACACTGCTGTAGACCAATGGTGTACTTTGTAAGTTCCCTCTCAATAGTCTTTCTCATGGAAGAACTATTCCTTTATCTTGAACAGCATCTATGAGCTTTATTTTGAAAAAAAAAAAATGTGCAGCTGATAAAAATACAGTGACCTGTTGAGGAAACCCGCTGCCATGGAAACATATTGAAATCCTAATTGTTTCTGCTTCCCACTTGTTACCTATGGTTTCCAAGACTGATTCAGCTACTGTTTAATCATTTGAGAAATCTGTAAGAATGTTTTTGTGTCATTTGGTTGATAAAATCCTATTGGGAAATCAGATTTCAATTGAGATGTTTATTTTTGATCCAGTTAAATATGCTCACAAAACCTACTCCAATATGTCCAATATGAATTCATGATTGATCATGGTGTCATATCTCCATCTCTAAGCTTATTCTGTATGTTTTTCAGCCAATAATTCCAATGTTTACTCAGAATCTACGAGAGGGTTTCAGATCTCTTGGGACACTAAGTAAGTGAGGAAGATCTTGTGTGTTTTGTGTATAAGTGTTGAGGATTCTGTGCTTGTTAAACATGGCATGTTTCTGTGTCTGTCTGTCTGTATATGTATTGGTATCAGTAGTATTCTAATGATATTTGTACTTGTAGATACTATCAGGGCTTAAAGTAAAAAAAAAATCCTGAGCCTGAAACTTATAGTTATGATAGAAATTAACTATAGTGTTGCTATTGCCACAGTTTAATAAAAAGTGTCTTTGAATAGTGCAAACAATTGCTTCTAACAATACAATTAACAAGCTAAACACTCAAACTTAAATAAGACTTTAGTACATGTCAACTCAAAACAAAATGTAAAATGTCTGTGCCCTAAAG
>NW_006800723.1:18784-20469 GCF_000485575.1 Poecilia formosa | reverse complement strand
GCAGTGTTTCTCAACTTTTTTTCGGGCCAGCGCCCCCCCAGACTTTATTCAGCTCCCTCACCGCCTCCCAACAAAGAATTTGTAGACTACTTTGCACTGACTATTATTTTATCATTAATATTACTATCACTATTGTAGATGTTTTGATTTTTATGCTTGTTTCTGTATTTATCATCAAAAATAATTTCCCAGAGAACAAAAAAGCCATGGGAATAGAAATTATTTTCACAGGCGTCTATAAAAAATTTAATGAATAATCAACTTAAAATTTGTAGGCCAACAGCAGCCAATCAGAGTGCAAAAAATATTATTGTTCTTTCTCATTTTCTAGTTGTTAAATATTACACAAAATGACCAGATAAAATATGTACAACATGCCAGCTTAAACTTTGAACTATTTACAAAACGACTGAGCTCTGCAGCATTAAAACATGGATAGAACTGTAACTACATTAATCATACCTCTTCTTCTCTTCAGTGTTTCTGTCGGTTTCTGGTGGTGCAGCTCTGTGCTGCCTTCAGGAGAATGGTACATCAGAGTATCATCCATAAAATTTCACCCACATGCCATTTACTGTGCAAACCATAAATGCCATGTGACATTTACAGTTTGCATTTAAGTTTTTCAGTGTTTTTCCACTGAAAAACTTTTGTTTTTCAAAAAAAAAAAAAAGAATTTGGTGTACATGGTTTGAAAATGATTAAAAAGCTATTTTGTGTGTAAACCAAAGCAACAGGAAATACTGTTTTTCCACTGAAAATCTTTTGTTTTTCAGTGGAAAAACAAAAGTTCCTTTTACTGCCATACAAAAATGAGACAGGAACATGGATTATATCTTCATGTAGACGTGTCTATTGATTTATAGATTAATAGTTTTACTGGACAGAAATTACAAAGAACAAAGCTGGTTCTTAATAAAATCCTAATGAGTCAAATTGAAAGTGTCATGGAGTCATCAGCCTCATGACATTAACACTGACATGAATAATTGAATAAATAAATATATCAAATCTAATTAAAAACATAAATAAGTGATAAGTTCTTTACTGCTATGGTCTGTAAGATATATTTATTATCAGTATTAGATGTGGTCTCAACAAACCCATGGCACTTGCCATACAGTCCTCTGTATTAATTTATTAATTATTGATCGAAAGGTCTTGCCATACCAGTTTATTCCTCTGTATTTACTTTAGTTTCTTAGTTTATTCTTGCATTTTGTTCTTCATTCATTTCCATTTAGTTTCCTTTGATTAGTATTATCCTCTCTTGGCTTATTGCTTTGTCCACTTTAGTTTCTTTCCTGTTGCTAGATTTATTTTATCGTTTATTGACCATCAGTAATCTTCACTCATCACCTGCTGCGCCGCCTAATCATCATGTGTTTCACATCATGTGTTGATTTTTTCACTGTTCTGCGTCGGATTCTCTGTTTTTATGCCATAATTCACATCTAGTTTGTCGTTCCGTTTTATGTCCCACTTCTCCTGTTTCAGAGTTTTGCACAATGTGCGCGTCGTTTTTTTTTTTCACCCCCTAATGTGCAGGGCGTATTGATGGGGAAAAGGCAGACTGACATAAACCTTATAAAACAACGGAAACAATTTCGGTATTCTGATTATTGAAATTTAAAAGTCCTGTGGTTCCGTTGTTCTATCACACCCGTTTCACACCGGACCACTTA
>NW_006800723.1:5935-18774 GCF_000485575.1 Poecilia formosa | reverse complement strand
AGAGTCCTTTCAGTCGATGTTTTTGCAAGTAATTTAGAACATGCAACATTACCAACTAAATCAGTGTTTCTCAACTTTTTTTCGGGCCAGCGCCCCCCCAGCCTCTATTCAGGTCCCTCACCGCCTCCCAACAAAGAATTTGTAGACTACTTTGCACTGACTATTATTTTATCATTAATATTACTATCACTATTGTAGATGTTTTGATTTTTATGCTTGTTTCTGTATTTATCATCACAAATAATTTCCCAGAGAACAAAAAAGCAATGTGAATAGAAATTATTTTCACAGGTGTCTATAAAAAATTTTATGAACAATCAACTTAAAATTTGTAGGCCAACAGCAGCCAATCAGAGTGCAAAAAATATTATTGTTCTTTCTCATTTTCTAGTTGTTAAATATTCCACAAAATGACCAGATAAAATATGTACAACATGCCAGTTTAAACTTTGAACTATTTACAAAACGACTGAGCTCTGCAACATTAAAACATGGATAGAACTGTAACTATATTAATCATAGCTCTTCTTCTCTTCAGTGTTTCTGTGGTTTCTGGTGGTGCAGCTCTGTGCTGCCTTCAGGAGAATGGGACATCAGAGTATCATCCATAAAATTTCACCCACATGCCATTTACTGTGCAAACCATAAATGCCATGTGACATTTACGGTTTGCATTTAAGTTTTTCAGTGTTTTTCCACTGAAAAACTTTTGTTTTTCAAAAAAAAAAAAATAATAATAACTTGGTGTACATGGTTTGAAAATGATTAAAAAGCTATTTTGTGTGTAAATCAAAGCAACAGGAAATACTGTTTTTCCACTCAAAAACTTTTGTTTTTGAGTGGAAAAACAAAAGTTCCTTTTAATGCCATACAAATATGAGACAGGAACATGGATTATATCTTCATATAGACATGTCTGTTGATTTATAGATTAATAGTTTTCTTGAACAGAAATTACAAAGAACAAATCTGGTTCTTCATCAAATCCTAATGAGTCAAACTGAAAGTGTCATGGAGTCATCAGCCTCATGACATCAACACTGACATGAAAAATAATATTGAAGAAATAAATATATCAAATCTAATTAAAAACATAAATAAGTGATAAGTTCTTTACTGTTATGGTCTGTAAGATATATTTATTATCAGTATTAGATGTGGTCTCAACAAACCCATGGCACTTCATCAATATTATTTTTGCCTTTTATCTGGAAATAGTGTCCGTTTATTCTTGCCATACAGTCCTCTGTATTAATTATTGCTTGGAAGGTCTTGCCATACCAGTTTATTCCTCTGTATTTACTTTAGTTTCTTAGTTTATTCTTGCATTTTCTTCTTCATTCATTTCCATTTAGTTTCCTTTGATTAGTATTGTCCTCTCTTGGTTTATTGCTGTGTCCACTTTAGTTTCTTTCCTGTTGCTAGATTTATCATTTATTGACCATCAGTAATCTTCACTCATCACCTGCTGCTACGCCTAATCATCATGTGTTTCACATCATGTGTTGATTTTTTCACTGTTCAGCGTCACATTCTCTGTTTTTATGCCATAATTCACATCTAGTTTGTCGTTCCGTTTTATGTCCCACTTCTCCTGTTTCAGAGTTTTGCGCAATGTGCGCGTCGTTTTTTTTTTCACCCCCTAAGGTGCAGGGCGTATCGATGGGGAAAAGGCAGACTGACATAAACCTTATAAAACAACGGAAACAATTTCGGTATTCTGATTATTGAAATTTAAAAGTCCTGTGGTTCCGTTGTTCTATCACACCCGTTTCACACCGGACCACTTACAGCACCGGTGTTAAAATGAACGCTCTCGTGGTATCACCATGGAGGGATTTCTTTAATTAAATGGGCTCATTTTTCAGAGGGATACACAGTGAGGGTATCGTGATTTTAGTAATTACATGTTTATAAGAGCGATTTTCTGTTGTCCTTCCATGGAAGCGGGCAGCTTTCAAACGGAAATAAAACACTTTTTAATATAAGTTGCTGCTTTGACATGATCGCAGAACTGCCAAAACATATGTACAAAAATCCTCAATAAAACATAAAATGTTTGAAAATCAGACAGCAGACAAAGTGCATCACAGCAACGTCATCAGCCGGTGTAACGCTGACCTGATGCGGCGAAGCTACTAGTAGCAGGAGCGGAGCTACAAGCTACAAACACTGAATAGAAGAAGAACTGCCATAGATACAGTTGCACCAAGCATGTTTTGATGTTACACAATACAGTTTTAGGAAGTTGCTCAAAGTCTAAACTGGTATTGTTGTAATTGTAAGGTGTAAAGTTTACCTTCGACCAAACGCCCCCCAAAGAAATCCCAGCGCCCCCCTTTTGTAAAAATGTCCGCCAGCTTCCCGTCTTGTCCCCTTTCCTCTAGCCATGCCCAGCGCCACTTGTTTTTAATTCCTTTCTCAAGTAAACGTGTTTCCTTACCGGGTGAGACAAACTCCATCTTCCGTCATATAGCATTTGATTTAACCAAACGCATGCACTTCTTTTCTACAAAACGTTTTACAGTCATTGGTCAAGAACACGGGAGCTAGAGTTCTGATTGGCAGACATCTTTTTCTATTATCTACAGTTTAGTTGAGGCGGACCGTTTGGTCCATGCTCGCTTTGCTTGGAAGTCTGCCTCCCAGACGGAGCTCTTTACGCCTAAGTTTCAAGCGTCTGCCTAAATAAATCTTCCTTATTTTAATTGTAAGTAGTTCTTTAAATGTCCTGTGAGATTATATACTTACCCATGTATCCATAACAAGCGGAACTTTCAATATCCAGCAAGTTATTTTCGCAATTTACCGTCTATTAAATGAGTGCCCCCCGGATTAATTACACTCTCTGCCGCTGCAGCTGTGAAGTTACCGTATTAACCCGATATTTGCTGAAAAGTGCAACGTCTCCCTTTTCAGAAACCGTTGAAATTTTTCAGATAGCGCTACGTGTGGCGGAATTACGGTACTGCAAATTTAGAGGTGTCGCCGCCACACGTTCCGGTCTAGCCCGGAGACTACAGTTTGGTTGAGGCGGACCGTTTGGTCAAAAGCCGGATATCCGGCCCCCGGCCGCAGCTCTTTAAGCCCTGGATACTATTTTGTTTATCAGTTTTGTTTTGTTTTTCATCCTGGGATCCTTCTGTCCTCTAATGCTTCTTGGTTTGGTACCTAAATCTTATGGGATATGTTTGCATCTCTGCCTCTTGCTGTAGTTTATTGTACCCCTTTGTTGCGCTTACTAGGGAAATGGATGACACAATAACAAATTTTGCTAAACAAATTGTCCCTGTAATTTTTATGATAAACTTATTTATTTTATGATAAATAAAATATGATTGTTGTTTTAACACAATTTTCAAGTCATATAATGGTAATGACATAATAATACATCAATAAGACATACTTTCACAGTTTAATCATATCAATCTTAAACCTAATGTAACTTTTTTTTAAAACTCTGTGTTTTACATATTTGTTAACTGTCACTGTTGTGACAGTATGTTATGAGATCTGTGAAAAAAATCAAACGGCTCCATCTTCTCTTATATGCTACTATAGAGATCTGCAAAAATTCCCTGCTCCTGGTCAAAAGACAGCCAGTCAGAGCCAGAAGGCAGGTCTTAGTCCTGACAATCAGGACTAAGATTGTGCAGGCTCGTGTAAGCGCTTCTCAATGTGCTAATTTCAGAGAAACAATTGATTGTTTCCACTGATCTCTAAGTATCGTCTGAATACCTGGATGTGTGGAAAGGCATACAATGTAGAAATCCAGACACAACCAAAACTAAACAGGGTGAACTCTCTACTGAACTGAGGAGCCACCCTGATGAGCAGGCAGGAGCAGACCTGGCCCAGGTGCATCTCATGCCACTAATAGTAGGTTCCAACCTGAAACACCAAACAGACCCTGTAGCAGTGGGTTCATCACCATGATGTCTAAAGTTAATTTCTGAGTTTACAACAATCACCACCCTCAACTAACCTCTAGCCCAATGTTTCTCTATTCCAGTCCTCATGGACTACTACCCTGGATATTTTAGATGTGTCTCTGTTCCAGAACATCTGATTCATATGATAACAGCACCTCTATTCATGCATCAAGTGCTGCAGAAGCCTGTTAATCACCCACTTATTCAAGTGAGAGAACACCTGGGAACCTAGGATATTAAAACACTTTCTTGATCCTGCCATCTTGATTAGACCATGGCATCATACAGGTCTGAGATGTTGAAATATGGCAGGAGCCATATTCATGAGATGTTGAAATATGGCAACATCTCATGGATGTTGAGATGTTGAAATATGGCAACATCTCAACATGAGATGTTGAAATATGGCAGGAGCATTGTTAATCTAAGCTCATGAGTGTACTGACCGAATGGTACAGTGGAAACAGAGATCTGTTTTGCTCTCTGGGTCAGTGGAATGTGCCAGTCAAAAATTCTAATTTACCACAAAACTGAGATGAAGCTACCTGTTGAACACATTCCTCAATGTGAGGTATTTTTAACTTGGAATCTCATTACAAGAAATCTCTTTATAATTATTGGCCCGTATTTTCCTTTTCAGGATTATTTCGGTGGCTGTATGAAAGATTTCGTCTTCCTGTTGCTCCAATTTATGGGGGATTTCCTGTGAAATTTCGGACCTTCCTTGGTGATCCTATTCCATATGACCCAAACATCAATGCTGCTGAGCTAGCAGAAAGAGTGAGTTTTTTTTCATCCTTTTCTATCTGTCTGAATTTAATTGATAAATATCATGCTTTGGTGAAATACAAGAAAAATATGAAGGCAGGTGCAGATGAGATCTTGGATCTGCAACTGCAAATAAAGGTTAAATAAACAAATAAAAAGTCAAATGATGAATAAGGTGGTAAGAGATACTCATAGGTTTGCCAGAAATGCCACAGTTCCAATGACGGAAAAGAAATTAGTGAAGATGGTCTCTAAAGCACAGAGGAAGTGCAATATTGACTTCTACACTGCCAAGTCTGAACTCTACCCAGTTAATGTGGTTTGGTTCTACCCCAGTTCAATTGTGACGCAAATTTGTATCTTTGTACAATTACCTTTTTTTGTATCAAAGTGTCAATTAT
This sequence comes from Poecilia formosa, assembly GCF_000485575.1. Taxonomy (NCBI): domain Eukaryota; kingdom Metazoa; phylum Chordata; class Actinopteri; order Cyprinodontiformes; family Poeciliidae; genus Poecilia; species Poecilia formosa. The sequence goes on along the minus strand of NW_006800723.1, from coordinate 13,673 downwards.
TTTTGACAACCCAAATTGTGTCTCTCACGTTGTGAAATTGAAGACTTTTTTTGATGGTTGTTTTGATACAAGTCTTATAACTGTTTTTGTTGTCCAGGTGCAGCAGGCGGTCCAGTCTTTGATAGACAAACACCAGCAGATCCCTGGGAGCATCTTGAGAGCCTTGTTAGAGAGATTCTACACAAAACACAAAGATTTCCAACATCAGAATTAAAAATGATTTATGATCCGATTTGGATGTAAGAAGATGAACTTTATTGTCCCAGAGGAAATTTGTCTTGGGTACAGACTTTGACTGCTGCGTAATCCAAAACAATGCCCATCCCATTGCATTCACACATCATACCTGTAAGACTGAAGCATAACATTCTAACTTAGAAATGACTGGTTGCATTCTGCATGTACACTGTCCTATTGGCTGTTTGTATTATGTCACTTGGTGATTTCCTCGAATAATATGTCTCTCAATAATATGTTGTAAAAAATAAAATAAATTTTATCAATATTAAATGTGGTAAAACTTAAAGAATATGGGAAGTATTTTTATGAATTGTACATGCATATGTGCAAAATGTCATTGTACATAATGAGTGGGTGTTTTTTTTGTTTTTTGTTTTTTCATTTTATATCCAAAAATTGTGAGAGGTGTGGGGTTTATGTTACTGTACTTCCAATTACAGTAAGATAATTTTCCGTACGAATGACCTCTATGCATCATGAGCAATTGTACCTGGTTGTGGTCCTGTCACTTTGTTTTGGTCTCACTAAAGGGCAGTGTTTCCTAACCCTGGTCCTCAAAGCACACTGCTCTGCATGTTATAGATATTTCGGTTACACTTTATTTGAAGGGGGGTGAATAAGACTGACATGACACTGTCATAAAAACCTGTCATGAACATGAATAAGCCTTCATGAATATTTATGACTGTTGTCATGAAGTGTCATTCGGTAAATTTTGACACTTTTAATACAAAGTTGACATTATTCAAAATGTCTTTGTTATGACAACTTGACATTAACCAAGAAATCATTACTGATATAAATTTGTTATAAAAGTATTCCTGATTGCCCTTTAAAAATTAGGTATCTTTATGTTATTAAAGGTAAAGTTTAAACAGTAGTGATTTCTTGGTTAATGTCAAGTTGTCATAACAAAGACATTTTGAATAATGTCAACTTTGTATTAAAAGTGTCATAATTTACCGAATGACGCTTTATGACAACAGTCATAAATATTCATGAAGGCTTATTCATGTTCATGACAGGTGTTATGTCATGTTTATGACAGTGTCATGACAATCTTATTCACCCCCTTCAAATAAAGTGTTACCGATATTTCCCTCCTTAATGTGCCTCATTCGGTTGACTGCAGATCAACAAACACCTGTTAATTGAAATCACCTGTGCTGAAGCAAAGATACATCTAAAATATGCAGGGCAGTATACCTAGAAGACCAGAGCTGGGAAACATTGCGGTAGGGAGTGTGGATCGGTGAAGTGATGTTATACCCAAAAATCTCTCCATAGCACAAAACTTTTGATTCTCAACAACTCGCATGTCGCAAATCTTTCACATTGATATTTGGAATGAACTTTGTGATCAGCTTCACTCTTTCTGAGATTAAGCTTTGGTGTCGTCAGTTGTTTTTTTTAGCAGGAAAGATCAGCTGTTTTATATGTATTTATATTGAAGTTGAGAGGTCTGTGATCTTAACTCTACGAATATATAGACAAAACAAATTCACATGAAGGTTAATAAGTTCAAGAGATGCTGAAAATATTAGAAACTTTTGTTTGGGATGGTGGTGGTGTATCACACTTGGATGTATTTACATTTACATGTGGTGATATGTAAAAGGTACATAATCATCTATAACTGTGTTATTTAATGTTGGTGCTCTCCTATTTCAGCTAACTGAACAGACTGCCATGAAGACAATTTATCACTTTTGATTAACTGCTCTACATTTTAAGGGAGGTTCTATTCTCACCAGCTCACATACATCCGAGCTGTTTTATAACAGCTCAGATGTACCTTCTTTTATGTTTTGAAACTCAAACTGTTTTACAGACATAACAGCATAAGAAATGTCCTTGTTACACATTTAGCTGCTGTGTTGTCTTTGAAAAATTCCCTGTTATTTTTATGTAGTTCATAGTACTGCTTGAAACAAAACTACAGACATTCCTTAGACAACTGCCTTTAGTCATGGTAAATTGCTGTCTTGATATTCTGTTATAAACCAATTTTTTTGCAAAACATCAGAGCGCTTAAGTTATCTTTTATTTTGAAAATACTTTTCTGTGTACTAGAAGTCCTCATTGTGCATTTTATCATTTTAGGTTTTGCAGATGTTCAATGTGTTAGCTTTGTAAAATTAAAAATGTCCATAAGTAGTTATGTTAAAAGAAGTGTTGTTCTTATGTTGTTCACCTGAGTGAACATTTGGACAAATTCTACAAAAAAGTATTTTTTACAAAAAAAGAAAAAAAAAATCCCACCTTATTTTTATGCCCTAAGAAAATCAAAAACACTTTTGAAAAAAACTTACAGGATCATAAAACATGCATGAAAGGGTTAAAAATTTACTAACCTTGATCCAATTTGGCAGAATACATTCAAAACAGCTGATTGATAAAATGCCAGTAAAACACTCGATCGTCTTATCACATACTGTAGTTTAGATGGCTGCACAAAATTTGTGGTGGGCTGGATTTGGCTCACGGGCCCTGAGTTTGGACACGTATAACACTTTTTTCTTTGTGTTCTGTGGTCCTGTGTAATCAGAGTTCTCAGCAGACAGGCTCTGACTCTGTGTGCGTGTGAGTTTTATCTTTGTTTTGGCAAGGCTCTAAAAGCAAAGGTTGTTACCTGTAAACTGAACGTGCTTAACGTCGCCTTTATCTGGGCAACAAACGGAGTGCAATAAAACTCAGCCTGCAGTTATAAAATAAAACGGCAGCCTTTTGAAAATCTATAAAGTTAAATTAATGCAATTTAAGTTTGATTTCTGTGCAAATGCCACCCTAGTAAAAAAAAGTGTGCTAAGTATGTTAAAATTTAACATACTTAGTACACTTTTTTTTACTAGGGTGGCATTTTAACATACTTTAGCATACCTCGAGTACACTTAGGATTAATATAGTTAAAGTGTGCTTTTTTGGAATAACATTTTTGTGCTTAGTGTATTTTAATAGTATTTAAATTGTAGTAATGTAAAATTTTAAGTACACTAAGCGTACTTCAATGTACTTTTTTGGAACAACTTAAAATACACTTAGAATACTTTAATATCTTTCCATCCATGATCTGAACACGTTGATCCTTGCAGGATGGTGAGGGAGGCTGGTGGTGCCCATGTCCAGTAGTAATCAGTTGAGAGGCAGGGTTCACCCTGGACAGGTCACCAGTCCATCACAGGGCCCTGAGAGCTAATAATGAATAAAATATATGAAATGGTAGATTAACAAGTGGAATAAATTCTGTTCAATTATTTTCAAATCAAATCATGTTTATTAAGCACTTAGTGTTGGAAACACACCAGTTTTTACTGTTAAAAATGTGGCCAGCTGCTCAGTGTAAAAATATATATAGATATAGATACACCCTTGTTACCCTACTTAACCCATTTAACAAATATTCATGGACCACCTTGCTCGAAATTATTCTTGCAATAACACAACATCTTAATATACACAACCTGAAATGAAAATATCAGTCTCTTAACCCTTGTATGTAGAAATGGGGTCCAACCAACCCCACAGACGTAAAACTTGTATCATTTGCCTCAGTCCTCGCACGCCCAAGAGTTAAATCACTTGTCTTTGATCTTCTTAATGAAAAGGGTGGTGCTATTTTGTAAATGTGACTGACCATGACAAAATCATGATAAAGTCTGCTTGGGTTGTTTTGAGTTATTTATATACTTTTAAAGTGTGAATTCTAAGATTTTCAATTACGTCAAAATACATGAAAATAAAGATGTTCTTTACTACCAAGTGGTGTGTGTGTGTGTGTGTGTGTGTGCGTGCGTGCGTGCGTGCGTGCGTGCGTGCGTGTGTGTGTGTGTGTGTGATAATGTGGTGTGGTGGTGGACCCAAACGAAGTAGTCATAGAAATAAGTGGATGTTTAATGAACAAAATAAACCAACAACAACAACAACAACAACAAAAATCCAGGGGTACAAGAAAATCCAAAGCAAACTGGAAACACGAGGGAACAACAGGTAACCCAGGAGGGTAACAACGGTAGTAACGATCAGGATGACGAGACGGACTGCAGAGTGTGACTGAGACAAGTGGATTGATACACACTGTCAATACACTATGACAGTGTGCATTGATAACATTTTATGGCTATTTGTGATTTAGGTAGTGTATGGAACAATGGGCATAGCTAGATGCCCATTGTGTAAGTGTGACTAGTTGGCACAGGAACTAGCTGAGGGGCAGGGAGAAGGTGGCACAAGGAAGCTCAGAAGATCTGCTGGGGAATACAAAAGGGAGGAAACGGGGAGCTGAAAATACTTCTATGCAGAAGACACACTAAGAATAAAGATAACCTGATAAACTAGAGAAAAAGACATGAGGGGAAACTATAACGGAACCTAAATGGAAATCAGGCTGATCTAACAACAATAAGAACAAAAGAACATCAAGCTAGAAGACCTAAACAAAGAAATAACCTGTGTGTGTGTGTTCTTTTTCCAGTACTGGAAAAAGAAATAAAGCTGATGCTGGATTTGGGTATAAGTGAAGAGCTTAGTAGTGAGTGGAGCAGCCCGATTGTGCTGGTAGCAAAGAAAGATGGCTCCCTTAGATTTTGCATAGATTTTAGAAATTTAAATGCTGTGTCCAATTTTGACCCATGGGTTGACGCCCAGGGTTGACGACCTACTGGAGAAAGTTGGTTCAGCAAGCTACGTCACAATGCTGGATCAGTGCAAAGGATACTGGCAAGTGGCTTTGGCACCAGAAGCAAGAGAGTTGACTGCTTTCAAAACTCCTTTTGGTATGTACCAATTTAGAGTCATGCCATTTGGGCTCCAGGGTGCGCCAGCAACATTCCAACGTTTAATGGATCATGTCCTGAGAGATGTTTCAGGGTGTTGTGGTATACAGGCAGTCCTGGGAGGAGCATCTAATTCACCAACAGGAGGTGCTACACCACATCAGACTGGCTGGCCTGACAGTTAACCCAAAGAAGTGTGCTGTAGCCTAGAGAGAAGCGGAGTACTTGGGTTTTGTCTTGGGTTTGCAAAAATAAACCCTCAAGTGGAGAAAATGGATGCAATCCAGTCCTTCCTGGTTCCAACTACAAAGAAGAAGGTGATAGGATCTCTTGGTTTGGTGGGCTGGTACTGGAAATTTATACCTCCTTTTGCAGAGCGATCAGCTGTACTGAACCATCTAACAAAGGGTGCAGTCCCCAACAAAGTGTGCTGGGCGGTTATGGACTGAAGTCACCTGGAGGCGCGTGGCTGGCGAGAAGACGCGGATTTCATTTAAACGTTTACTGGCGTCTACTAAATTAATCCGAATGTGGCAGTATGCCCTGTAGCATTTGAACGCACCACACAAGTGCCTGAATTTAATTGGTTGTGGCGCTGGCTACCTGTACTGTATATATAGGGCCCTCCCTCACCTGGTTGACATGTTGTTTTCCTTGGGCTCCAGGGTGCGCCAGACCTCGGCGTTTGTTGGAGCTGCACGCTAGCTGCAAATTAATGCGTGCGCTCAAACAATGCGCTTAACTACGTTCTGATCGCCGATCAATCGTCCTTCTGGTAAGAATTTTCCCACACCTGACATTTATTAGCTTAGCTTTAGCTCAGCTTTTGTTGTATATCCAGGCCGCCTCGTTCCACGTTCCTCGTACAAGCTCCACGTTTCCTCCTTCCTGTTAGAGCACTATATAAAGAGCGCAGTGGTAAGTGAAGTGCTAGAGTTTGCATGCTTTTAGATTCCATTTCTAACATTTATTTTTGATAGCCGCTGCTGTTTGTCCTTGGCCGGCTGTTTGCCTGTTGTTCTGGTTGTCCCCGACTGGCGCTCCGCCTGTCATCTGGGTTATCTGTCGGCTGCCTACCTGTCCTAGTTGGCGTAAAGCTGGCTCCCATCACTCGTCCAGTGTGGCTGGTTGGTGACCAGCTCGGACTAATCCTCCTTGCCTTGTTTCGTTTGCTGCGTTTCTTTTAGGACACTACCCCGAATTGCACTCTCATTCTTGAGTTGAGCTAGTACTGACTTTTAATGTGTGAGTGATTTTAGACTAGTATTTTTGATTAAACAAACAATTGTGGAATAAATAAAATTGTTGAATTGTGAGATTGTCTCAAGACTCATCTGTAGCGGGTCTGTGTGCCTTAAAGGTAACTTTTTAGTGGAGTTGTTGCAACCAATTTTATTTTTATTAAAATAGTGCTTTTAAATGTAATTTCTCAATTCTTATCACACTGCTCCCGCCACACAAAAGTGGTTTTTAGCATAATCTGGGTTGTGAGCAAGGGTGAAAGTAAGGGGGTACGGTAAGGTACTGCGTACCCCTAAAAGATTTAGTGGGGGTACGCAATACCTTCAAGAGAGGGGAGCGGCTGTCTGCTGTAAAAAAATCAATGGGTTCACTGTGCAGCTGTGAGTGCACCCACTAATCAGCCGTGAATGATTAGTTTTTCCAAGAACTACACGACTTAATAAGTTAATACATAATTTTTTCCCATTTCACATTGTTTCTGAACTCTTCGTGCTTTCCTAGAGCAGGGGCGCAATATGTCGATCGTGTAAGGTTTTGAGTCGATCTCGGCATTAGATGACAAACTGAACACCGCCAGGACGCTGAGACCAGCACGTCCTCCTCTGACTCGCTTAAAACGTTCCTAACTTTATTAAAGAACAACAAAACCTGCTCAAATTAATGACCCAACAACAATTAATCTCAGTGACTATTGTTTCAACAAGGTGTTGCGCAATTCTGTGCATTTCGGTTCCATTATCAACTAGCAGAGCAGGAGTTTAAAATTAACTAATCAACCACCGCTGTGTTCAGGGGAGTGCTTATTAATCGCAAAATAAATATCAAGCCTGTAAACCTAATATGGTAATAGACGGAATGTTATGTTTTTAACGTAATCTCTGGTCGGCTTGTGGAGCGCAGGAGGTTGCCATGGCAACGGGTATGCTTAAATGACAGAGGGAGACGGAGAATAAAAAGGTGCGAGTGGTTTTGAGTTGATCACCTGTTCAGGTTGTTTTACCTTTGTCTTGGCTCTTCACAGCCGCTGTAGTTTCTGAACGTTCAATAAAACACAAACTTGGACTAATTATCAAGTTAGTCTGTGAGTATAGGTTAATTACAACAAACATCAAACACGGTAAATATGTTTCATTAAGTATTTAACAAATGGCTTCTACCGTGATAATTATGTGAAATTAAATTGTCTACAAAAAATAGTTTGTTGCTGTTGGGCTCAGAGTCTGAGAGGCTTTTCCTTTATCAAACTATTTTTTTTTTTTTTGCCTCTTAGTGGAAATGTTGATGAGACTTTCTCCAAAATTATAACCTTTTTCAATCTCTATAATTCCACTGTTGAAAATGAGGCTCTAACATTCACAAATGACGGTGAAATAAATTCCAGTCCAACATCTGGTTTGAGGTGATTCCTCTGGAACCTGTTGGAGGAAAAATATCCCAACTTCAGAAGATGAGCTTTAACCCAACAGAGCTCTGTGGTTCCTCCT
>NW_006800723.1:0-5480 GCF_000485575.1 Poecilia formosa | reverse complement strand
AAACTACTTTCACCCCTGGTTGTGAGTGGATCAAGATGGCAAGTAGTAGTGGGGGGTTTTTGGAGGATGAGAATATTGATACAGGATGGTCTATGGTAGAAAATAGAAGGGGAGGAGGGAGATGAGGCTAAAAAGGGGGGTAATATCAGGAATTCCAGTAGAAGAAAGTTTGGAGGAGCTAAAGAAAATAATCAGAGGAGAAATTACAGGCATTAAATGACTACAGGCTTTTAGGAATGGGGAGAAAATGGACAGTACATTTGTACTACTGGATTTCAAAGAGAGTTGTGCCTGATAAGGTGATTGGCTACATGAGGCAATATATTCCATCACCGCTCAGATGTTATAAATGCCAAAGATATGGACATACTGCAAACATTTGTAAAGGGAATTCATGATGAACTTAGTTTGAAGGGTCATCTGAACCTGAGGCATCTCAATTTATCACATAATTCTAATATTACAATGGAACGCTCGCAGTCTAATAGCAAATGGTCAGGAATTTAAAGGCTTCATTAATAATCTAAATCCAAAACCAGATGTAATATGCATTCAAGAAATGTGAGCCATCATTACATCATTAAACTGTAATGATGGCTCATTACAGTTTAATATTCATGGATACTCAGTTCAGTAGAACTTACTGCTGTAGAAATTTGTACAAATGATGGGAATATTAAAATAAATTTGTACAATCCTTGTAAACAATTAGAAAAGTTTAAACTTGAAACAATCCTAGAACACTGGAGAGGGACAATAGTTTGGTGTGGGGATTTCAATGCACATAGCACTTTATGGGGAGATAAAGATGATTATAATGGAGGGATTTTAGAAGAGGTGATTGAAGAAAAAGAATTGGTCATTTTAAATAATGGAGAAGGCACTCGGGTGGACTTTGTAAGGGGTAAAGAATCTTCTATTGAGCTGACCTTGGTTTCTCAATCTTGTGCTGGTATGTGTAGATGGAAAGTATTTAAAGAATGTACAATGGGGAGTGATCATTATCCAATTTTTGTCAATATAAGTATAGATACAGAGCAAGACCAGACGGAATTTGAGGAGAGGTGGAAATTTGAGAAAGCAGATTGAGGTAAGTTTGAAATTATGAGTGAGGTTAGTTTGGAAAGTGTAGATATAAATAAACCAATAAATGAATTAAACTCAGAAATTACCAAATGTATTATTAATTCAGCCAAAATATTTATTCCTAGAAGTAGTGGTATTAAAAAAAAAAAGAAGATGGTTCCTTGGTGGACACCAGAATGCTCAATAGTAATTAAACAAATAAGGCTTTTAAGACACTTAAGAAAATAACTTGTTTCCAAAATCTACTAAATTATAAAAGGAAACGAGCAGAAGTCAGGAAAACTATAAGAAAAGCTAAAAGGGATTATTGGAGGAAGTATTGTGAATCTTTGGGGAAAAACACTGCATTAGACAGGGTTTGGAATACTATTTAAAAAATGTCTGGGAATTCAAAAGGGTATTTTTTCCCAATAATAAAAGATAATGGAAATATTATAATAAATAATCAAAATAAAGCTGAGGTATTAGCGAAAGTATTTCCAAAAATACATAGTACAGAGAATCTAAATAAAGAAAAAAATAGGACGTGAAACTACTCTACAGCGAAATATTGGATTATTTCATAATGATGAAGAATATGATGCTTTTATTAATATGAAATTTTCCTTGTTAGAATTAAATAAAGTTCTGAGGAATTCTAGTAAATCAACTCCTGGTAATGATCAAGTTACTTATAGTATGTTAAATAATCTTAGTGATGTGAGTAAAGAAATATTATTGGAATTGTATAATAAAATTTAGGAGGAAGGGACATTACCTGATAAATGGAAAGAATCCATCATTATTCCTATTTGTAAAGATCCACATTCAGCTGAAAGTTACAGACCAATAGCTCTAACATCATGTTTGGAAAAAATTATGGAAAAAATTGTAAATAATAGATTTTTTTATTTTTTAGAATCTAAGGAGAAGATTAAAGCTTATCAATTTGGATTTAGAAAAGGCAGAAGTACAATAGATCCAGCATTATGTCTGAAACATGAAATTAGACGGGCCCAGATTAATAAAGAGAGTGTGATAGCAGTCTTCTTGGATGTGGAAAAGGCTTATGACATGTTGTGGAAAGAAGGGCTGTTGATTAAAATTAAACAAATAGGTATAAGGGATAAAATATATAGGTGGATTAAAAATGTCTTAACTGAAAGAAATATTAGAGTAAAAATAGGTGGGGAAATAAGTTGAAAGTAAGTTGAAAATGGTCCTCCCCAAAGCAGTAGTCCTATGCTATTTATTATAATGATTAATGATATTTTTAGTAGTATAGATAAATCTTTTGGTGTTTCATTATTTGCAGATGATGGCATTATTTGGAAGAGGGGAAAAACACAGAATTTATAAATGGGAAATTACAAGATGCTTTAAATAGGGTAGAAGCTTGGGCTTTAGAATGGTGATTTAGATTCTCAACATCCAAATCTAAATTTGTTGTTTTTACAAATAGGAAGGGTAATATTAATGTGAATCTTAAATTGTATGGGAATGCTATAGAAAGGGAAGATAAAATTAAATATTTGGGTATGTGGTTTGATAAAAAACTGACATGGAAAATACATATAGGTAAAAGAGTGGAAAAAAGTAAAAAAAAAATTAAATATGAGATTTTGAGAGGCAGAGAATGGGAAGCAGACTTTCCTGTCTGCTTACGGTATTAAATGGTATTAAAGACGAGAGAATATTCAGAATATATTCAAATATATACAGATGCCATAAAGTAGGTATATCATTTGTAGTTTCAGATTTAAACTTTATGAAAAATAAAAGAATAATTGATAAACTGACAGTGTATCAGGTGAGTTAATGGCAATTTTAATGGCTTTAGAATGGGCTGAGGAAATGGAAAGAAGAGAGGTTTTAATTTGTTCAGATTCAAGTAGCACATTAATTAGTATTCAAGAGGTAAATTCAGAATCAAGGCAAGATATTAAGAAGAAGAATAAATAAGAAGGAAGATGATATTATATAAGATTAAGATTTGGACATACAGGATTAAATAGTACTCTTAAAATTATTAATAAACATAATACAGGTTGTTGTAATTATTGTAGAGAATTAGAAACAGTACAACATATTTTCTTAGAATGCAACAAATATGTATGGTAAAAAGAGGTATTACTTAGAGAGTTAAGTAGAAATAAAAATAAGTTAGATATAAGAGCTGTTTCAGAGATCGTCAGGGGATGTAGTTTTTTGTAGTATTTTTCTTTTTCTTCGGAAAACGGGTATTATGGGGAGATTATAAGCATCTGGTCCATACTCCAACCTGGAAGGTGGCGGTAATGCACCTAAAAGTTGTTTGCCAACCGCCATAAAAAAAGAAGATAGTGTGCTGGACAGAAGACTGTGATCGAGCATTCAAGGACCTCATGCAAGCAGTATGATTCAGCAGTTCTACACACACCAGACTTCACTAAGCCATTCATCTTACAAACAGATGCTTCAGGAGTGGGACTTGGAGCAGTCCTTCAACAAGAGGTGGATGGTGAAAGAAAACCTGTGGTGTTTCTGGGTCGAAAGCTGCTTGATAGAGAGACAAGATATTCAACAGTGGAAAAGGAATGTTTGGCCATGAAGTGGGCTATTGAGGCCCTCAGGTATTATCTTTTAGGACGTCACTTTATTTTAGAAACTGACCATCGTGCCCTCCAATGATTAAGACAAATAAGACAAAACTGTCGCGTTACTCGTTACATCAAAGTCCCGTTGCGCTTTTTTTCCGTTAAAATGTGAAGTTCAGGGTCTTAAGGTGGTGCCGTAAAATCCAAGCAAATAACATGACTTACGTATTTGTTGTCACCCATAGCCTTCACCTTTACTCGCATGCGGAGCTCCAGACATGCGCAGTGGTTTCCTTTGAGCTGGAGAAGATGTCTGTCTGATCGTCAGTAATATAATAGCGCAGCAAAAATCATAAGATATGGCGACATGTAAAATCAGCAGCGCTTCGCTTTCACAGACGGTGGGGATTTAGTCCAACTTTTAGCGTCACTTGGAAGGAAAGCTTAAAGGTAAGATCTGTGGACGTGATGCTAGCAAAGCTAGCTGTACTGAGACACATGTTGCATCTGCGGTGAAATTGTCACTCATGCGCTGAATTATTGTGTGGAGGTGTTGATTGAGGTGTTGCACATATGGGACAACGCTGTGACCAAAGTCTGCATTTATATGACATTCAGAAACGATCCGATTCTTCTGGACGGATATTTACTGATTAAATTTATTTCAGCTCTAAGTATTTAATGTCTAGGGGTTTATGGGAATGTGGATCTTTCAGATCAATTTGAGAAGCAATTTTGATAGGTAAAACTTAAGTTTTTTGTGTCACGTAGCGCGAGGTACTGGTCTTGACTACAACTATGCTATGTGGCTCCTCGGTTGCATGTCCTCCCAAACTCACCTTCTTTCCATCCCCTTTCAGTTGGATTTCTGCCACTAGTGGCAAAAAAGTGAAGTTCATGCTATGTTAGGACAGGAGACAAGATGTTTCCATCCCTGAAATTATGATACATAGAATCACATATCTAAGTCTACACTATGTTACAGAGAGTAAATAGAATAAAAACATGCTTTATCTGTGGCATTGTTCACTAAAATGGCACATTTCTAATGCAATAAAATTAAATATGATAGGCTCACTTAATGATATTGAATTAGGGATTAGGTAATGCATTCAGCAAGTACTTTTGCTTTTAATACTTAAGTATTTTTAAAAGCCAGTACTTTTTTACTTAAGTACAAATGTTAATGTGGTAGTTTTACTTTTACTTGAGTACATTTTTTGAGTACTTTCTCCACCACTGGTGTCTATAATAAAGGATAAAGCCGGCAAAATAAATAATAGAGATAATTATTGGCCCAGGTTCTGGAGAGGATTATATTGAGTAAGATTGATCATTTTCTCCTTACTTCGGATAGCCAGTTTGGTTTTAAATCACACCATGGCACTTTGCTTTGAAAGAGATTTTGGATTTGTATAATAGGCAAAACTCTACAATTTTTATGTGTTTTACTGATGCCTCAAAGGCTTTTGATCGGGTTAATCATGAAAAGTTATTTTATAAGCTGCACAACAGAGGGATTTCCAGATCTATTGTTAGAATTTTGTCCTTTTGGTACACATATCAGTTAATGTAAATAAGATGGGGTAATTGTGTGTCAGCTCCTTTTAAAATAAGGAATGGGGTTAGACAGGGAAGTATTTTGTCGTCTCTTCTTTTTAATGTATATATGTGTTACAACCCCCTCCCCAAGACCACTATGGGTAAATTCTGGCACTGGGTGTAACACAAAAGAAGAAGTAACCTAAACAGTTGATATCCGTAACAAAAGGGTTTATTTACAGTGCAGGTAGGAAAAAAACTCAATCACAGGAGCAAACCAAACAAGAAAAACAACAC
>NW_006800722.1:95775-120670 GCF_000485575.1 Poecilia formosa | reverse complement strand
TATATATATATATATATGTATGTATATAAGTAAATATTTTATAATTGTTAGTGTTATATGAATGTCTTCACATTTTGTTTTCATTGTGGAAGAATTTTTGTTGTTTACATTATGAACCTGTACACTTTTACCACCTGTACGTCAAAAGTCAGGCTTCCATGGACAACTAGAAATATGTCCGCTTAAAATCCACTAAACTATTTAACCAGAGTTTATAATAGAGTGTACAGCAGTGAATATGATGCAGGGAGAGATATGGGATCAATGTGGAGATTTTACGATGGAAGACTATAAATGTGTCTGTTGTAAATTGTTTTGGAGTTGCTGCTGCTTTCAGGGTCTGCTGCCAGAGACATAAATCAGCACACACAGGCATACAGATACTCATAAATGCAAACAGTGTTGGTGTTAACCAAACCTACGGTACTATCTGAAACTTGTCACTTTATTTAAATTCAGACAATGCAAGTTAACTAGTGTAAGTACTTTAACCATATCTAAATACATACTTCTTATGGCCTGTATTCTTCTTCTTCTGTCTTTTTATTTTACTACAAATGTCTGCACTGTTTACCTCTTACAGTTTTAAAAAGGAGCTTCTGATTTTAGTTTGGATATTTTTTGGGCAGTCCTAAAGGTGGAGCAGAAAGAGAAGGTCAGGCATTTCCCCTGTGACATTATTTAATTAGCTGTCACATTCCAAATGAAACATTTTGATATTCCTCAGTAAAGTTGAAGTTTCAGTTAGGTTTTATATGAAGTAAATTGTAGAATTTTCTTTCTACTTTGGTTCACACATCTGAATCTGTTCATTTTTTATTGGCCATTTAAAAATCCTTTAGAAACAGAACAATTTTTTTTATATTATTTTTTCATCAATGTAAAAATACCAGAAGGTGGTTTCTAAAAGAAATAGTGTAACAAAATCTGCATCTTTCTATATGTTTTATAATTTAAAAATTCATAAGATAAACCATTCCTTTATTCCTCATGATAGAGGAATGAGTTTTTGAGCAGGATATTACAGTACATTATGAAATAAGTTAGCCATCTTTTGAATAATTTAATAACAAAAACCAGCATTTTTCCCTACCTAAATATAGGATTCTCTCTTTTGAGCATATTTTTAGGATTAATTACTTAAATGGTACACAGAAAATGCTGATTCTGCTAAGGAGAATTAATTCAGATTTTATCAGGGGTGTTTTACCTGCAGCTTCATTTAAAAATGAAAGTGGAATAATTCTTCTGACAGAATAAAACTGGACTTCAATAGCCAGTTCAACTTCAGTCTACTTTGGGACAAAAACTAATTTGAATTTAATTTGACTACATTTTAATTCATTTGTTTTTATTGTGACTCGCGTAAGTGTTAGGTACTTGGAGTCCAAAAGGTTTCAATAAAAATACACAGAAATAACATTAGTCGAAGGTGTTGTATGGAACAACAAGCGTCAAACTGCAATATGAGTCAAAGAGGTGGATGAAAAAGTTTTCTGTTCACATCACTCAGATTTAGATGGTAGTGTAAACTTATATCCTGTATTGTGGTGATAACTGTACTTGAAATAAAATGAACAAAACAAAAACCTCCTCTCCGTTTGGCCGAGAAAACAGAGGATGGAGATCAGATGTAGAGCCAAACTGAAGACATGACAACATGAAACAAGACAAAAGCCAGAATTGGATTAGACTCCATGTGTGTCCATGGCTGAGACTCAGGAATGCGTGTGGCTTACGAAGTGATGTGTGATGTCAGAGCACCTCCAAGTGGCCAAGAGCTCTTTGGTTCCAGTTCTTTTTATTCTCCATGTTCCTTCTTCTCTCATTTGGACTAGAGTTTACTATTTTTTATAACTAAATGATATTTAGTTATAAACATGTTGCAATGTTGTCTTTCTTGCACAGTATTTTTATTCTTGATTTTTTTTTTATGTACTTCATATTTTATCTTTGTGTGAGTCTATTTGCTGTGATTGCCTGTGACGTTGCTGCTGTTGCAAGGAAATTGCCCCATTGCGGGGCAATAAAGGATGTTTCAGTTGTATTCTTATGATTTAAAAAATTCATAATTTTTCATGTTTAATATGAAAAATTATTAAAAAGAAGGACTGTTATTACTCATTTATTATAACCTCATTTTTTGTTTCTTATTCAAATTATTGTTGTATTCCTTTCATAAACAGGCTGTTAGGCATTTTGAACAGTTATTTTGTAACTTACACACAAGAGCAACTAGATTTATAGTTTAGATATTTGAGTACTAGATTATAGAGTTGTTTTCTTAAACAGTAGCATTCAAAAGCATAAAAAACATAAATGTATGGCTACAAATTTTCTATGGTTTTACAACATTCTATATATTTGTTAAAGTTTATAGAATTTAACTTATAAAGATACATGTCAAGATAATGACTATGTTTAATTTACATTTCTATTAAGTAGTCTGTTAAATTTATGTTTTACAACTTTTTTAAAACCTTTACCAAACTGTAAGTCTTTCAAATAGACAGTTTAGTCTCATATGTGGATTCAGACCTGGCATGATTCTGTATTTTCATTTCTACATTTTGAGTTTTAACAGCCTGATTAACAGAAAAGGAAATGACTGCAATTTAAATGAATCCTTCTGAAGTTTCCTAGTTAATTTGTTGACTAGAGTTTGTATTCATTCATTCATTCATTCATTTTCACTTCATCATGCTGATTTATTTCAAAGTAGGCCTCTGCTTATTTTGCAGGTCTTGATAGTAACGGGTTGAATTTATCAAATTTATCAAAAATTTGATCCAATCAGTTTTACATAAAGATAGCTCCGCTGCACAAAAGAAAAACATATATAGAGAAAAGATTTTATTTAAACAGCCAGCATGTTTGGTGTCAGGACTTCTTACTGGAATTATCCTTTTTTCTACCTGAATAATTTTGGTTTGTTTAATTTGACAGTGTCAGTTAGCTCTGTGTTGTCTCTTCTTTCCTGTGACAAAAATAAAACTGAAATAATTTTTAAATGCAAGCTAATATTTTTTTAACAATCAAAGGATCCATCAGACTTTTGATTTGATGTTAAATGCAAACTTCTTTTGAAATTTCTTTTCTGTAACTGATATTTTAAAAAAGACATGCTTAAATGAAATTTCCAGCAGAAAACAGGCAGCAGATGCCTGATATCTTTGTAGATCTTAAGCTTTGATCACCTAATGGTCATTAAGTAGTTCTACATAAACCTTAAGGGTAATTCATGACAATTAGAAAGACCTCAAAGACATCTTCAGGTCACAGCTGCCTTTGTCTCTGTTGCCTTAATTCTTTTGGGGAAAAATTAAAGATAAAATATAAACAAGAATGTAAACCTTAAACCATGGTAATGAACCTTTATTGTATGCACACTAAAATGATCATTTTCACTATTTAAATAGGTGCAGGTACAGCCAATGTGGTAACTTAAAGCTATGTGGCCAATAAATCAAAAGCAGCATCAGATTTTTCATGTTGTATGAATAATGAATGAAATATTTTTCGAAATGTATATTGCTGTTCTGTACATCTATATATCTTTTCTGCTCCTAAACATTGTCAGCCATGAATGAAGACTGGGACTATCTTTAACCCCCTGCCTGAATACAGTAGAGTCTGTGCTTGTTTTCCAAACCTAAATGAACCACATTTTAAATACTTCAGCCCAGCTCATGAGTTACTAGACTTAGCTGTTAATATGCCTTTGGTAAAACACTGAAAAATGTCAGTTATTGTTAGAGAAAGAACACATGTGGTGTCTGATTTGGACACCCTGTTCTACTGAAGGGAGATGCCTGGGTGGGGATTCTTACTGACATCCATCTGCAAGGGACCTTGGTGTTGTTTTTGACAATACATTTAAATATGAAAAGCAAATTAGAAATGATGAAAAGAGTTGTTTTTAAGATAACTAAAGAATTCATTACATCTCACTTGGATTACTGAAACTCCTTCTGTGATGGTGTTGACACATTGCTAAAGTGTTGACCACTTTGTGACTGGGATGAGCTGGGATGAAATTGCATCACCGTTGTATCGGTATTCTTGCACTGGCTTACCAAAGCGTTTAATTGTCAGAGCTTAGAAATAAACTCAGGAGCAGAATTTCATTAGAACGAGAAACTTTCACATCTTACTGAGATATAAAATCTGCTAAAATGAGTTTCTCATTTGAGCAAGATGCAAAAACTTGTCAAACAAAGAAAATTTGTCATTCTTGTTACAAAGAAAAACTTTCTTTTTGTGACGAGATATGAAGACACACTCCTCTGTCAGATTAAGACCTGTTAAAAAGGCATAAAGGAGCTCGCTGTGACATTCCTTCTCTTTCTGTTACTAATAGATGAGATCTAAAAATCTACAAAAGAGATGTTGCTGTTTTCCTGTTTGACCTTTGTTATTCAAAAGAAAATATATTTTGTTTTTTTAATGAGATATATATCTTGTTTTAACAACTTCTTTAATCTAAAATCATTAAAAAGAGAACATTTTCTCATTTTAACAAGTTTGGATCTCATTATAATAAAAAGGGTTTCTCATTAATAAAGAAACTGCTCCTGAATTTATTTACAATCTTTGGCTGTTGAATGCTTTCATACTGGCTCGCTGTTCACTACAGATTGAATTCTTACTGCTTAAATCTTACATCTGATCTGCTCTGCTTTAAAAATCCAGTCAGGCCTTGTTGGTCCACTGGACACCACCAGATTCTATAGATCAGACTGCCGTATTGATCAATGTAAAACTGCTGGAACATTTTTTCAAGTGACTTTCAATTCCAATAAACTAAGTCTAAGAGTGTAGTAGTCTTATAGATTCATTTACTTGTTTTGTGTTAGCTGCTTATATCAGGTAAATCAGATAAATCATCTGTGATGTGCTATAAACTTGACGGGACAGTGTGAGATTTAAAAGGCAACAATTAACGTAAAGACTTTTACTTCTTTAGTTTTTTAAGTGGCTAATATTTCATCAAAATACAGCTGTCTATCAGAATCTGCCTCTTAACCTTCACCTGAGACACATACCTTCACTCTGTGTGTCTCAGCATTTTCTTAGTCCCTCATTTTAGTCTATTTTTAATTAAACTTATTTTACTACAGAGGAAGGGCAATCTAATAGCCATAATTAGATTGTCACTTGTCACTCCAAACCCACAGACAACAGGAGGCACCAACCACACCTGGCAGCAATTTAGCTGTTTGAGAATCTGCACAACCATTCAGCACCTGATGATTGCCATACCAGGTACAGTCAAGAGACAGAAGTCTTAGATTTCACTGTAAAGAGTCCAGATTTGCGTTCCTTGTTCTGTCGTCTCATCTCCATGCTCTTGTTTTGGTGTCAGGTCTCATGGTATAGATGGTTCCCATACCATCCCATGCCAGTTTCCAGTTCTACAGACTGGTTTCCTTTCAAGATAAGATATGAATCATAGGTGCATAAGTAGATAAAGCAGCATTTTTCTTCTTTAGCCAGATGAAAGCTAGCTTTCCCCTTGTCTTCCTGTACATCCATCCATTTTCTTACACTCTTGTCCCATTGGGGTCAGAGGTCCTGATGGTGCCTATCTCCAGTCAGGGTCACCAGTCCATCTCAGGGAAACACAGAGACAGACAAGACAAACAACCATGCACACATACACTCACACCTAAGGAGAATTTATACAGACCAATCAACACTCATGTTTTTGGACTGTGGGAGGAAGCCGGAGTACCTGGAGAAAAACCAGGTACTCTGCACCATGTACAGGGAGAATTTGCAAACTCCATACAGAAAGACCCCGGGCCAGGAATCAAACCCAGGACCAACTGCGCCACAAAGTAGCCTTCTGCTTGTACAATTCTGCTGTATTCAAATGTCACTTCAAGACATTTCCTTGGATTTCTCCTGTAGAATTTCAAATGGACTGATCAGTGAACAGAAGGTAAAGTTGTGAATGAAGATATTGATTTTCTGCTGTGTTTTAGAATTGTAGTGTGCCTGCAGTTTTAGTAATGGCAGCAGAGTAAGTGAAAGAAGCCGTTCATCCGTGTTCGTCACGCTTCCAAATATTGAATTAAATTAGCAGCCGCTTCGTTCAGTTTAGCACTTCTCTCTTTGCAGTGGAGGATGGTTGTTGCAGCGCAGGAAATTTCCAATAAGCTTCATGGCTTCAAATTGCCGCATTACACATGTCACGGACAAACGTTAGTGTTTGGGTAAAATTAAAAACGTCTACAGAGTCTACGCCTCCAGGAAGGAATCATTTCACAGTAGCTCAGACTCCAGACACTTTAAATGAAGCAAACGTGACTGATAAAATCAAGAGGTTGTTTTTATCAGCTTAGTTAAAACCACAACAATTTTAGTTTCAAGCTCTTTCAACCAATATATTAGAAATCCAATGCCTTTAAGACTTTGGAAACAGCACATTAAATACAATTATTTGGAGGAATGTCAAGCACCCATAAACTCTGTATTTTAATTTGTTACCTTGACCAAAGATCTCAAACTCCAGTCCTCAACAGATGGTCTCCTGCAGATTGTATGTTTCTCTGTTTTGAATTAAGGTCAAACCAATTAAGACCTGTAGGGTGAAAGGTGAACTCTACTGTGCCTTTAATGACACCCTGTGTAAACGGAATACATGAAACTGACAATCATTGGGTTTATGTTGAACTAAAGCTTCATTTTTATATATATGTATTCTGTTCTATTTCTCAGGGTCAGTGTTTACCCTGTGACACATCTCAGCACGGAATAGATGTACTGAATTTGTAAACCAGAAAACTCCACACAAAAAACATAGGCATGCATTTATGGAGGGTAGAAAAGCAAATTATATTAAGACAATTACACACACACACACATGCAAGCCTAGCAGATGTCAATTGCAACTCCCATCCCACAGGCATTGATGAACTTCTCAATGTGTGTTCACGTTTGTGTGGGATCATTTGTCTCCCTCCAGCTAGAGAGCAAGCCGTCCAAAACACAACCTGCTGTTTGGCCAAATCAAACTGATGGCAGGCTGTAAAACAGCTCTGTGTGATGGTGTGTGTAAACAGATTTTTTTTCTTATGTTTTCTAGTTTTCTGTAATGCCAGTGACCATACATGGCCTTTCTCAAAGTACAAACTACAGTCTGTACTTAAAAATATTTGGCATTTGGATATTTACCAAATGCCTAGAAACTACAGACCACTAAAGGAAATATTGACAGAATTGCAGAATTATACACAGAAAATCAAAAACTATCCTGGAAAAAAAGAGCAAAAGAAATCTGGTGTTTTCCAAAAATAGAGACAGGTTCTTTTCCCAGACCAGTCAGAGGATGCTGATAGATACCACACCTCTTTGGACAAATTAACACTGTATCAGAATTTCTCATGATCGTCTGTTGGAGGGTGAGTCAGATCTTCTAGTTCACAAAAATGCAGGTGGAATTTTTGACAACGGTGAAAAATATATCTAGAGAGCCTTGTGCACTCTGACCACAAATGCAGTATAGACACACACGCACACACACCCACACACGCACACACACACACACACACACACATTTCACATTAAAACGCTACTGCTAAAAGATAAGTCTGTGCAAGACTTAGACAATGCCAGAAGCAATGTTTAAGTCTTGCACTTATTGATATTTTCTTTATATTTTATTTGAAAGATTTGATTATAATCATTTGGATTTAAGTTTTATTGTTTTGTATCTGAAAAATGTACACTGATACTACCCACCCCTGAATGTATTTGAGTTTTCTGTGAATGCAGCGCCACAAAAATGACCAAGTATTTAAAATAGTTATCAAATACATTCATCTTAAACAAGTGTATAGTTCCACAATATTTCAGAAATGATAATATGTCTGAAATGACAAAGGACATTTGCTATTAATCATTCCAATCTCACAAAGTCTCAGTGCCTCGGGCTGGCTGGTTACTGTTCACCTGTTGACTCTTAAGTCTCCTCCTCCAGGCAAGGTTTGATATTAGTGTGATATTTGTTTGCTCTAAAATAGCAAGGCTCTTATGTCCCTCTGTTTAATTTCTTTTAGTTAAATATCCACAGGGTATCCTATCCTACAGACCTAACCCGGCAAAACAACGAGGGCAACAAGAATCAACAGGGGCCCCTCTCAGCCCTCTCCTACCCTCAGGCGGAAGATACTGCAGGCTGTCATGTAGAACAATAAGATTCCAGATTTTGAATCGATAAGCTAAAACTATAATATCATTTTACCTGTTTATCTGTTTCCAAGTGACTCTGATTGGCTGTTTCTGTTTTTTCTGCAGGTGGCTTTAGGAGCACTAGGACAAGGCAGAGGAGCTCAGTTTGTTTCACAGATTATCTGTCTCATATTATATTGTCATGACATTTGGACAGTTTTAGCGAATGAGTAAAAACATTCTTATAAAAGTTGCATACCGAACCTTTAATTTAGACAACAGGAAGTCAAATAACAAAAAGGACACAAGTTTATGTCTTAAGGCCAAACTGTTAAGTCTGGAAAAATTTCTCAAATGATTAACAGTCTCAGGCAAACTGTTTTGAGTGACCTTCAAAAGACATCGGTCACAAAATAAAACTTAAATTATTTTAGTTTGTTTTGAGAGCTAAGTTATAAAGCCTAATCTGTTAGAATAGCTATGCTCTGTGGAGCAAATGATCAAACACTTTGTTTTTCAGAGTTCAGTTGAAGGGAGTTATTTTTTAACCAGTGTGTCACTTCTTTCTGCTACTGATAATGCAGACAGTTTGAGGAGCTCAAGATACTTGAAGGTGCAGCACCCCTGAATATCATCTACATTTATGTGATAGTATTGATATGAAACGTATCTGTCCAAGAGGGTGAATAAACTAAGAGAAAAGAATTCAGCCCAAAACAGAGCCCAGATTTAGATTGACTGAACTATTCTGAAACAGCTTGGGCCTATTCACATTGCTCAGAGGGTCATTAAAAACCGCACAGTGTGTGTCTTCTGATCACTGAAGGAACCACATAGTTCCTTATGCCTCAAGGAGTCAAAAAAATATCATAAAGGACATTTCTCACCCCGGAGACCCACTCACTAAACTGTTCCTATGATGCTAACAGCACAGAATTACAAACAGAAATTATAATGACTGACTTCTTTAATACCAGGAGGTTTTGATCTTGTGAACCACTTCATCCACCAGACCTGGGGACAATGGTGGTGGGTGTTTGCCCTGCAATCGGTGGATTCAATTCCTGGTTCACCTACCCTCATCATTTGTGTCTTTGAGCAAGATACTTCACCCCCTTGGCAGGTAATGTGGCTGAAGTGTCCAAGGACACATCGACAAAGGCAGACGGAGCAAGAATCAAACTGGCAACTCACTGACTGTGCACAAAATCCTACCACCCTTGCTACAATATCCCAGCATTCATTGTTCAGGATTATCTTGGCTTTACTGCCTGTCAGGGCTGAATTTCAGTCTCAACCTATTTTTTTCTGATCTAGGTTTCGGTCTTGGATTGTCATGCCTCGGTCATATTCGACAAACTGGGTCAAGGACAGTTCCACACTCAATAGTTTATGTCAAAATTCCAGAAACTTAATTCCTTGATGAACTACTTTTATTCAGATGATCATTACTTTTTAAAAATAAAACATCTGTATTAGCCAGATTTTCACTGTTTATTACATTTCTGAAACAACTATTGATGATTAATTAATTAATTAAGATGATTAATTCAGTTTATAGGATGCATATTAATGAGAGACTGCATTTAATAACTTAAATATTGGTTTATTATGACCAGTATTAGTGTAATTAGTATTTTTGGTTGAGTAATTAGTTTGTTTGTTTTTTGTTGTTGTTTTGTTTGTTTTTTTTTTTTGCATTTTGTGTTGTACAAAAAGTAAAGTCCTAAAATATTTGTCAGAGTTTTAAATATTGGGGTTTGGTCTTGGTCTCAGCCTCAGAAGATCCTTGACTCCATCCATGTTAGTTAAGTGATATCTGGACCACAAACTTTGCTCCAAATCTCATTTTCTCCCTCGGACATGTAATATGGTTTCTGCCTTTCTGTGATTGGCTAGTACCTGATTACAGACCATGCTGTTGGGTTTTGGATTGTGGATGTTTTAGTATCTGCAAAAGTCATGGGGGAAATTCTGCAAGCTAAAGAGGAGAATTGCAGAATGTAGGACTTTCCTACCTACTGCTCTGAGCGCCCAACTGTCCAGTTACTCTGTCATCTTTACGCCTGCAGTTCCTCTGCTGATTCCTCAGAGTCCCAGGTTAACAAGCTATTTCTCTTATCTCTTGTACATTTCTTCTGAAATGTGCAATTGAAAAATGCTGCCTTGAAAATGCTATTGAAATGCATTTTGTAGTTCAGATTTTATTCATTGCCTCATCTTTGAATAAGAAAACTTTAAAGACAATGTCCACAACCAGAAACAAACAAATGCCGCACAAATCTGGAATAAACTTCACAATTAATGAAAAACAGCAGATATTAAATTTATTAAATAATAACAAGTAATAACTCTTTAAAACTGGTTAACAGGCATTTTTTGAAAAATATAATAACATGTTTTCCAAAAACTTTGCATTATCTTAAAAAAAAAAAACTCTGAAAGTTATAGTGGCTGCCTGGTCTATTACTTTCTCGGGAACTTATGACATCCTGTGAACTGTCATGGAACCATGCTGAACATAATGTCACTCTGGAATTGTCAATATCTCATGTTGCCACTGTCACTAGTATTAACTAATAAGTCAACATTAGTGAACTTACCCAGTTTAATAATCAATAGCATAATATTAAGGTAATTGTATAATAATAATTATAATCTGGAACTGACAGGAGCTTGTCAGCACTGACATACAATGGCCACCTAGTGTCAGTTGTAGTGGCACCTAGTGGTAGCTATTATCAGCTGTCGCAGAAGAGGTCCCATCTGACATGCATTCAGTGCAGGTGTTGTCTTTCTCTGCTAAGTCGGAACACCAGCTGTATATTTAAATATGTATGAGAATTATGTTTTAATTGAGATATATTTTATTTCTATTTGTTTGAACTAAAGTTATTCATATGCTACATTCTATCTGAAACAAAAAGAATGAGGTCACAGCAGCCCGTGGCATCCATGGCCACTTGTGCCACCTTACTTGTGCCACTTGTGCCACCTTACCATGTGGTAAGGCGTCACTGGGTAAGGTGGCACAGCAGCCTGTGGTCATGGGCACTAATTTTTTGTCATGGGGCCCAAGATTCCTGGCGGCACCCTTGGCTGATAGTAACATATATGCTTCCGTTCAAAGAGTGCCCACTCACACAGACCAGATTAGCAAAAAGGATAACACTCATTTAAAAAAAATATATGGTGTAGGGAAATGTAGTGTTTTCCCTAATTAGATAATTCATTTCTCTGGCACACCATCCAACAAATCATGCACAGACACTGACTCTAGGAGATAAATCAATTTGTTCTTTCATTTTTGTTGAGTTTTCCTCCTCTTCTCTTTTGACTGATGCATTATCGCCCCCCCGTGAGGTTACAGTGTAGCAAAGTAGTTTAACAGACATAAAAACAATGAACTTGAGGTATGTGGAGCTCTGACAGATCAAGCCAAAAATGGCTTGATCTGTCTTGAGGTGTTTCAAAAATATTGGATTAGTCTTTATGAGACCAAAAATGGTACAATGAAAAAACAAGAGGGGTCTTAATGCTAACCTTAGGATGTTGTACGGCTCCACAAATGCAAACATTCTAAAGAATACGATGTTCAGAGAACATAAGGCTGGCTGTCTAATCTCTTACTTAATCTCTACTGAGGTATATCAGTCTGTCAGTGGTGGAAAATATGGAGCAAGGTCGTCAGACAGAATAAAGAAAGAATAATTCTCTGTCAGTAAACACAATGAGGGGTTTGAGAGTGTGTGTGTTCCATTTCCTGACCACCTACATGCGGTCTCAGCACAGTGCTCACAAGAGAGGTCATTCCTCTGTTAACACAGCCCTTAATACACACATACACTTTTCTGTTTCTGTTAAATCAAAGAAAGAAAACCAATAACTTGCTGTTGACTTTGTCTCAAACATTTAGAAGAGCTCAGTGTCGATATGAAGTGTTGAGGGAAATACCTTATACATGACAGACGTTTTTATCTTGAGGTCTTTTCAGTCTTTTTTTTTCTCACCTTCAGTATGACTCTTCTTCCTCACTGCTTCTAATCACCTTTCTTTTCCTTTATCTTCTGAGCTGATCTTGAAGGAACATCTGACTGAACTTCATCACGTTCTTGACCAACTTACTGCTAAAGGGGCCTAACTGGAGTCCTTCAAAGGTCAGTGGTACCAGACAAAGGTGAAGTTTATTGGGTTAACAGTGGACATGAATGATGCGAAACCCCAGGCAAGCAGGATCCAAGCCCTTCAAAATGTAGCACTCCAGGAAATGTGTCTGAACTCAGCAGTGTGCAAATAGTCCTGCCTGTTCATTCTGGACTATGCAGAGATGAGGCAAAACGAACCTTTAAAATGGGGAAAAAATTCAAGATCATTCTTCCCAACTTTTGAAACAAAATCTTGGTCTTGCCAGTTTGAAACAGAAGCATTACCAAATTCTAGTGGAGGTGTGTGCTAGCAGGCTTGTGAGTAAAGTGGAGGTTATATTTTCAGACTGTAAAAATGCTCTACTTTGCCTTTCCAAGCCATGAAACACTTTTGCAGTTACTTCAGGGGGCAGACATGCCACCATTTGATACAGCTAACAGTTTAGGGAAGGAATGGTGTCTAATTTTGTGAAGCACTCCAAGAGTACAATGTTGAGGTGAAATATGACCAGAATAATAAAATTGTTTTGGGGACAAGGATTAGCAGATTGCCAGCATTGTGAATGTGACCTCACCCTAGAGTTGTCTGCAGTCATCCCTCATCCAGTCATTACTGCTTTAATAAAAATGTGTGCTAAGGACTCCAGGTCTGGTGGACCAGCAGGAGGTTCTAAATTTCAGAAAGTGCAACATTCTAATTACATTATGTTGAAATATTTGCTGATGATTAGAAAATATCTACAAAGAAGTACACTTTTTATGTGATTTGGAAGTTCCTGTTTGAGGTTCTTTACTGCTGTTTTACATAATGGTTTGTACTTCTGGATGTCCTTGCAGAAGTTGGACCAGATCCTTGCTTTTTATTTTGTTCCTCTGGGTTATTTGTAACCAGGGAGACTGATGACCATATTCTTAAAAAGTAACGCTCAATTGGCTGAAGTAATGTTGCAGAGGCACCAACACACTGTATGATTGGATGATTACTCATCCACTTCCAGGCCTGTGGCTGTGAGTCTGTCTCCTCCCTTACACGTGAGGAAAGAAGATTACATATACCTGATCAAAATTGTTGCCCTGCGACAGACTGGCGACCTGTCCAGGGTGTACCCTGCCTCTCGCCCGGAACGTGAGCTGGAGATAGGCACCAGCATCCCTCCCGACCCCACTGAGGGACAAGGGTGAAGGAAAATGGATGGATGGATGGATGATCAAAATTGTAAGACCAGTTTAAAGATGGCAACAATGCTGTTGGATCTTAGCAAGTTTCTAATTTGAGCATCAAAATGTAAAAAGAAGAAATGTGGACGAGAGAAAAAAAACTGAGTAAGCAATTTATTGAAAACAACCACTAAACTGAATTAGGATGTTCATCAACTGGTGCATAGTTTAAGAATCTAAAAAATAAAAAACTAAAATAGAAATAAAAGTTTCAAAAAAGGACTTGAGTAGCTTGTTAATCACCTCATGCTTGAAGGGAATGTTGCTCTAAGACACATGTGTCAAACTCAAGGCCCGGGGGCCACATGTGGCCCGCCATGTCATTTTATGTGGCCCCCCTACCGTTTTATAGGTCCATGATTGACTTAAAATAGGTTTTGAGGACGAATTGACTACAAACTATATCTCCCATAATGCATTCCGATTGTTACCAGCCAACATTACGGCTTCTCGCCACTAGAGAGCAGCAGAGTCACCTTAAGCTGCTTATTGATTTTCCCAGCAAATAAAACTGAGACATTGACAAGCTAACATCAAAACGTCCAAGAAAAGAAAAATCGATTTACAAGTAAGACTGAATAAAGATGTGTGTGAGTTGGTGTCAGGGCGGCAGGTCGTGCTAGACTTTTTTTTGTTATCCGTTATCTTGACCGACAACATAAAAAAAATCGGTCCTGTAGTATTTTTATCCATGAAATTACAATCATATTAACATCGGCTATTTAGCCGCATTTTATGCGGTTTAGTTAATATTCACCGTGAATCCAGATCCCATCACAAATTCAGCAGATAAATGTATCTACATTTTTCTCCATAGTGACAAAAACCACAGACTGAGGCCCCAATAACTTTTAATGAATTGAATTAAGCGACTTCACTTAAATTAGCATCACTTCACCCACTGGGGTCTGAACAACTTCCTCCTGGTTCCCATCTGCAGAAAAATCTGCGCTAATTCATCAGTCAGTTGGATCTGTTTGATCCAAACAGATCAACTGAACTCTGTGAGTGTTTTACCCTGTGCGGTCCGGTGTGCCCTTATACCAGGATTTATTTATTTATTTATTTATTTTTTATTTTTTTGCATGGTTTCGCTTCTCCGAAACGGTCAGATGTTACGTCTCAAGAACGCCGCTCTCCTGGGTAACATGCACCAAGGCTCAATTTGTTAAAACCGCTAGATGAGTTACTTCCAGCGGTTTTTAATTCTTCGCAGCGGCGGAGCCGCGTCCGCAGTGGTTGAGTAGCAGACTGCGCATGTTACAGTCTAATTAACTTTTGCGTCGTCATTTATTTCCTCAAGATAAACTGGTGGCTCCTCAAATGGATTAACACAACGTTGCATTCTCTTTAGTTTTCTCTGGTCTGTAATGGAGACTTGAATATAACGTGCCATTTTAAACCAAAGGTTTGTAATGCGCTTCCTAACCAGACGCTCCAAAGCGTCCGGTCCATAACTCTTCAACACGCTGTCAGCTCCCGGTCAGAAAGACGCATTTAGTTCAGAGACCATGAGATGATATTCAGAAAGCATTTTTTTAATTAATTGATTTCAGTTGCCTCTGAGACTAAATCTTTGCGTAAAGTCTATAATGTATATATATTACAGCCCTACCATTATTTATTTATGCTAGGGGTGCCCAAGTCTAGTTTTCCAGAGCTACCATTCTGCAACTTTAAATGCATTCCTTCTCTAACACACCTGGATCATTGACTCATTATAAGCCTCTACAGAACTGAGTTGCTGCTAATGAGGGAAGTCAACCTTTTGTCTGGGGTATATTTTAGCAGGGCTGTATCTAAAAGTTGCAGTCTGGAGGACTGCAGCTGGGCACTCCTGATTTGTATCGTCAATGTGGCCCATTGAGGGTGGCCAATATGCTATAATGGCCCTCAGTGAAATTGAGTTTGACACCCCTGCTCTAAGAGGTAAAGATGACTTCACAGAGAACATGCACTGTCTGGACTGGGTGTCCATTTTTGTGAACATCCCTATTCATGCAACCTCAATCAATCAATCAATCAATCAATCAATCAATCAATCAATCAATCAATCAATCAATCAATCAATCAATCAAGTTTATATAGCACACTTCAGCAGCAAAGCAGTTCAAGGTGCTTTACATAATAAAAACAGAAAATTGTAAACTTATAAAAACCTCAATATACAGCCAACAATTGAACAAACAGCCTGGTTATGATATATGAGTTAGATCAGGGGAACATGCAGGATGGTTCAAAAGTCTTCATTTCTCTGGAAGAAGACTTTTGTCAGGAGGACGTTGTGAACTGTGGCATTGTCCTGATGTCCATCAGGACAATGCCACAGTCCTGATGGGACTTACCACACAGATGATGGTCTTCAGTCTTGAGAGTTCCCTGCCGCAACATCTTCATATAGCTGCTGTTTGACGCATCAGCACAACCTGAAGTTCCAGTGTTCCACTGAAGGAAAACTCCCATCAGATCATGATGGCACCCCCTCCACTGAACCCTCAGATCTCAGGAGGGGTCTTGTTGTCATCATGCCAGTAACCTTGGAAGCCATCAGAGTGATTAAAGGTTACGTTTTTTTCTCATCAGAGATCTTTTTTTTTCCACATTTCAGTGCCCCATGTTTGATGCTCTAGCGCAGATTCCAAATGGGCAACTTTGTGTCAGTGAATGAGATGAGGCTTTTGAAAGCATTTTTTGTTCCCAGATGCCGTCTAATGGTTATGGAACTGCAGTTGTCATCAGTGACAAGGTTAATTTGGGCTGAGGATCATCTTGTCTCTGGATTCTGTCATACACCAGACACAAGAGCACAAAATGCCATGAGCACAAAATGTAAATGCTTGTAGTTTTTTTTTTTTTTTTTTTTTCAGTCATAATAATTTGACTAGTTTGAACACTGGGAATGGACACATTGATACAGAATATGTAAAAAAGAATATCTAGTACAAAATAATACGCATTCTGCATGCTCTCTTTGTCTAAACATGCGCACACACACACACACACACACACACAACCACACACACAAACACACATGTGCACACACACACACACACACACACACACACACACACACACACACACACACACACATACAGACACCATATAAAACCACAAATTAGCATGGCAGCCATCTTATATCAACTGACGGAGAGAGGGAATGATTGCTAAAATGCCAGAGGGAAGAAAACACTGTTTTCCAGTTGATTAAGTTTTTCAATTTCATTGAGACACAACCGTAACCTGATTCAATTAAAAGACCACTCTGGAGACAGACACTGTGTGTGTGAGCGTCGATGTGTATGCAGAGCTGATGGTTGTATTTTATTGAGTGGAAAATTGAATCAAATTGTTTCTCTCAGACAGTCTGTTCTCTGCACCCTCTACTCAGCCTCTTGTTTCTCACTCTTTGTTCTGTGTTATTTCACCTTCTTTTCCTCTCTTATCCAGAGATATTATAACATTTTCCACCCTGTCTACCCAGGTCTTGAAGCTGCATTGACTTTTTTTTTCTTTACGACTCAAGAGTAATGGGCACTGGTTATCTAATGGAATCAGAGCTTAACGAGAGCTTGTAAGTAAGCCACAGGGATGTTCATGTTATCCTGTGAAACGTGTCCTTTGATATATCTGGGATCTTTGTAGACCACGTGTTTTAATGGCTTAACAGCAAGTCACCAATTCTGAAACAAAACTACCTTAAAACCTATCAATTTACTGTTGTTCCCTTATGCAATATTAGGTTGTGAAAGAAACAGATCCAGGTGGGAAACCCAGATGTGCTGCTGTCCATCATTAGAGGTGGCTTAAAAATAATACCACGGACCTGGAATTGCCAGGTCCATGGTAAATTATGTTAACTAGATCATTGAAACGTGTAGTAAAAAAATAAATAAAAACACTGGAACTCCAAGTGAGTCTTGCAGATGTTAAGTCAATTCTATAGCACATTTCAGCAACAAATACAAATGTTTTTGTCTGTGTAGTAAAGTGCATTGTCTGATGAAAACATGATTGACAATCATGATAAGAGCATAAAACAACCAGCAACAAACATTACGTTTTCTCAAATGTAAAAAAAAAATAATTAAAAAAATTCTGGAATGAAGACTAGAATCAAATAATGTTCCAGTTATAAATCAAAGGCAAACCTAAACAAATGGGGTTGTAACTTTGTTTTGAAAGAACCGTGTTTCAGCATTTTACAGTCTGCTGGAACTCTAATCCTTATTACTGGAGAAAAATACTTGAAGCTGCTGCTCCATGATTGGTTCAGTGGAGGCAGAGTAGATGTGAACCAGAAGACCTGAGAGGCATGGAAGGTTGATTCAAAACAGTTTAGTTTATAAATCACTGTTCTCTCAGTGATTTATAAACTGTTCTCTCAGTGGAAGGACATTAGAACTGGATGATGTTCTCTAACTTCCTGGTTTTAGTCAGAACACCATCAGCAGCATTCTGGATCAGCCGTGTTTGTCTGATCTCTCCTCAGCAGGATCTTTGCTTGGATATGCTTTCCATTTACTTCAGCCTGCATACAAAGTAGTTGTTTGGTGAGCTCTCCAGACTCAGCATGTTCAGGGAAGTTATGGATTACACACTAAAAAACAATTTATTTTTTACATTTTCGTTATCAAGAAAAATGATTGATATGAAATGTCTAGAAGTGACATGCATTAGATAGTTTACTGTAGTTCTTTAAGTGACAAAAATAATTACATCAACATGCGCATGTTGATGCAGCAGTTTAATAAGTGTTTTTTCATATCATAAGACATTACACTAACTGACATGGTAACTAATATTAGCAATAATGTCTACTTTCTTGATTAATACTTCTTTGCTGTCTTAAATTAAATTCTGTCTCATGTCCTAAATTCAGGTGAATTCTCTACATTTTATGGTGCTTTTTTAAACTTTGGTTTGTCAAACTCAGTTATGTTCTTACAACATGAAAGGATAAATGCATACACTGCTTACTTGTTTTAACACCCAAGAACAATACTTCTGTCTTCTCTTGAGCACACACATTTAACATTTGTAACACAAATGAACAAGTATATACAAACACACACTGGCATGCACACACACACACACACACACGCACTCGCACATGCACACACCTACACACACACACACACACACACACACACATACACCCTGCTGTGACCCAAGTGGCAAACAGCACAGTTGGACATGAAATACTATCCAGCACAATCATCTGCTTTTCTTACAGCTTTGTTCTCCCCATTTCTGTGTTACATCTCTGTATTTTCTTTGTTATTGCTCCCTCCTCTTCCTCTCATGATTTCATTCCTTTCTCAAAATAAATCACATTTTCCCCAAGGTAATATGTGTCTTTGTTACATGAAGAGCAGACAGCTTTTCCTGTCTTGGCTATTTTCCAGTTTTTTATTTGCTTATTTTGTTTTGTTTGATTAAGTGATGAAGTGCAAAAGTTTTTCTTTCCTTCCGTAATGACTGACCAACCATTTGACTTTATCTTCTGCTATTGTTTTTTTTTCTTTTAAATCTGTTTACAGAGAGTATTAAAACTGTGCACAGATACTCTTTTTTTAAACAAACTTTGTAAAATCTAACCCTAACAAGTTAATCACTGGGATCCTAAGAGTTAAGGGGTTAGATCAAACTACAACCAATCTTTAATACATTCCACAAATAGATACTTTATATTTGTAAATTCACAAATTAGTATTTTAATGACACTATTATTTGATCTTTTTGATATTTTCAGTTAAAAACTCATCATGTGTCTGGTGCATGCAGCCACAGTAAAGGGAAAGTTTTTTTTTAAGAAAAAGATCGTTTAGACTCTAGTGACCTTCACGAAACAGTCCATCAACGCAGCAGCACAATGCCCCATTAAAGGAATGTTTTAATGTACTAATGACATAAATGGCCAGATTCTAAAATTATGTATTCATATTATCTATTTATAAGATCAAACTCTGATTAATTTGTTAATTACTACCTTTAAGTACTTTAAACTGCCTTGTTGCTGAAAATGTGCTATATAAATAAAATTACTTTACCTTGTCTTTAGTTACTCCAATTAACCTGGAAAATACCCAGCAGACAAAAAATTGTGCACCTTTCTTAGAATGTTGGACTGTTGGACTGTGGCCTTTCTGATCACACATGTATTAAACAATCTGTTTGTACTGTAGAAGTGTGGTGTGTTGGCTGTTCTGAAAACAATCAACAACAAAGAAAAAACCTTAGAAGTTTAGAGTTGGATTACACAAACTAAAAGCCTTTGATACACTGACAACAAATCCTCTAATCAGAGGATGTTGTTTACCAGCGAACATGTGGTAGCATTTCTAATGCTAATACAGAAAAACTTCCTTTTCTCCCAGTGTTGAGAAGATGACAAATGGCTCTTCTGTGGAAAGAACACTTACCAATGATACGCATATGAAAGCTGCTGTCCGCATAAACAAACTGAGTTAAGAAAATATGAAAATAATCTCATTGCTGTGGAAATATAGGCAAGAGTTATTCAAACTTTGACCCAGGTTAAAAGGTCAAAATACTGGATTTTCTGCACACAATATTAAATATCTACACTCTTACACATATTTAAATATATGTTATACTATATTTAAATATGAGATACCTGAAACAGAAAAAAAGACTAAATATTTGCTAAGTACTTCCTTTTCATCAAGCTTATAAAAACTTACAAAACATTCTATTTGCTGAAATCTCTAATTAGTGATGTATTTTGGATAATCACATTTAAACAGTAAAATTACATTAACATGAATCAACGTTGTTCAGCAGGTGGTTCTGTGTCCACAGAGAGAACTCATAGAGGACAGCAACCTGGACTTCAACCCTCACCTTTAACCTTAAGCTGAGTTCAGTTAGGGGTCAGCTTTCACAGGCAGAACAGAGCTCGGGTTCAAGGAAGGGGCATGGAAGGCTCCTCTTAGGACTCTAACACTTTGCTCATCATAGCAGCTTCTTCTACACTTTCTGTCCACTCTCAGTGACATCGTTTACATTGAAGATTAAATCATGCCATTTTTTTGTCAATTCAGTGTTATTTGTATAATGTCATATTCAATAAATGATAATATATGTCCAGGTAAGTCTGATTAAAAGTAAAGCCTTTGTGTGTAATTGATCTATGTAATGTTAAGCTAATTGATTAAGTTTCTGAAATAAATTTCATTTTCAGTACTATTTTATGTTTTGAATGTGTTTGTGGATCAAATGATCAGATTACTAGCAGTACAAAGTTTGTATTTTCAGGGTTTCCCTCTGAAAACTTGCTAAGTCCAGTTGCAGGGCTGTGAGAGAGGTCCACCAGTTTTTACTTTTTAAAAAATGTTAAGAGAAAATTTGAAAATGTAATTAGATAGTTATGTGACATTGGAAGACATTGTTAACAATACATAAACACCAGCTTAAAAAGGCTTAAAAAGGCAAACTCCATAAAGTAGATTAAAATAATATACAGTTTTTCTTCCAAAGAAATGTATTCGAAAATGACCTCTGAACAATATTGTCACTTCCTACACAGATGTCATGGGGCGGTCAGTCTGGAGTCACATACAGGTCAGTGCAGTATGAAGTCAAGGGTCACCTCATTGCCCGTTGTAGAGAAAAGGTTAAAGCACCATTTGGGTCAGTTTTATAGTTGTCTGCTGACTCTTGTGGAACATAAAGCTTGTATTCAGAGAGAGAGTCTTTTCACCCAGTCTAATAAATCAGCATAAACAATTATTCTTTTCCTAATCAAATTTTTGATCGACAGTAAAAAGACACACTGAATATGTCCCACCATAAGAAAAAGACCATTTTATTTTCAATTCAAACTGATGTATTGCTTTTCCCATTGGATTACAATGAGACATGTTCTCATTGTCTAACTGTTTAGAAACCTATCGTTAAACATTTTACACAAGCAAGTAACATAATTTTCTCTGCAGTCAGTTTTGTGTTATGTTGCAAGTAAGAGAAAATGGTTTACATTAGGACAGGTGTTACCATCATCAGAGAAGCATTTTCTTTTCAAAGAGAGAATAATTTCATTCAAACAGGAGACTTGTTCTTCTGCCGTCAGGAATTAATGACACAAACAAGCAGATCAGTTGGTCTCCTGATGAAAAGAGATGACAAAGACTTCATTCATATCAGCATTGAGGACATCATTTTACATTGTATTGTAAATTACTAGACTTCACTGAAGAATATAAAAACAAATTTATATTCTACATCTACATCTGATTGTCTTTTCTAAACAGAAATTGCCTCCACAACATGGTCCTAACGACAAAAGTTGCAGACACACAACAATCTTCCAGCACAACATTTTATGCACAACTTGGCAAAAGTGAACATTGCATGAGGGTGTGAGGTCATCCATGCAAACTTTTGATCTGCTGTGAAAATGTGTGTCTGTGATGCAAATGTTATCAGCTGACAATAACAAACACCTAAATACACTAAAATTTAACTTCATTCATTCCAAATCCAGTCGTTTCTCATGATTTAAATATTTTAGTGCTTAAATTACAATGTAAAAACTGAATCACATTTAGCCTCATGAAATACCTTAATACACTTAAAAAATGATGGGAAAATCTCAATCAGATGTAAATTGTAAAACTGTATTTGTTTTTGTTGACTTCCAGGTATACATACTGATTTGAATATGTATATGGAACAGACATAATGCATGCTGCTGCACCCAATTCAAAGGAAATCTGGATGTTGTTTCAGAATGTCTTCTTACTGCAAACATTCAGTGTGAAAGCTGTGCACACTTCTATCCACAAGGCCCCATGAGCAGGAAGAGTGTCTCCATTCAAATCTACAAATCAACACTATCAAACAGAACAACAATTAGTTTCATCCTCCCTAATATTAGCTATGTTAGAAAATCTGTTGTATCACCAAAAGGTGTAGAGATAAAGATAATGAAGATCTAAAAACTCCTTCACTCTCTTTTGGTGGGAAATATAATATGAGTGTGTATCTATGTTTCAGGATATGATGTAGCTAGAAATAATCCACACCATGAGGTTGTTAGATCTTACACCACCTCACACTGTAGAAAAAATGCTGATTGTTTGGTTAGTGATGTGTCAGAACCCTTTCACGAACAAGAACAAGACACCTGCACACCTCCTAGATGTACATTTGTTCTTCTGATAAATTGTTATTGAAGTACAAAAAGAAAGAAAGAGAGATATTGAGTGCTACCACTTCTGTAGTAGTCCATGTATCAGAGAAAAAGACAGATGGAGGAGGAGATCAGAAACATTGCGGGTTCACCAGCAGGGCAACGGCCCTCTTCCTATTCTCCATCACCTATACCCTGGGGGCAGGCAACACAGCATGCCACTATGCTTAAATCTGTACGTTCCTGTGTGTGTCTTATCATTTCTCACCTTGTGAGGCTCATTTCTTCCAACAAATACTAAGTTGTGAGGACCCACTCTTCCTCAAAGGGCCCAAAGTCTGGACCCCATCAAAAGAAGTCCTGTTTTTGGGTTAAGGGTTTGATTTAAGACTAAATAGTCTGCATGTACTTGGTAATGGGTCAGTTGAGTCAGGTTTAGGCTATAGAAATGTATGAAATACTGAATGGACGTCAATGCAAAGTCTTTGTGAGGTTAGGGAGCTGAGGGGGATGGGGGTTATTCAAATTCAAAAATACTTTATTGATCCCAAAGGGAAATTAAATGTTGTTGTAACTGCAGCATCTGATTATTGAACAGCCCTTCTGTCTCCTATCCTGCCGATGCTCAGACTCATGGTGAGCTCTTGATTCTACAGACATTTCCAAACTCATGAAGAACCCCACTCTGGCTGGTTCAGAGAAAGGCCTGAACACATTCAGTTCTGTTAAAATGTTTGCATTGTATGGTAACTGCATTTAGCCATTTTGTAAGGCTTTATTGGCTCTGGTAGCCTTTATTTGAGAGTGATCAGACAGGAAAGTGGTTAATGAGAGAGAAGGAAGACATGAGGTCATCAGGCCAGGATTCGAACCTGTGACTGGCATATATACATGGGTCATACTGTACCCATGCACCACCTCAGCATTTATTTCAAAGCTGTTTTGTTCAGGAGCTACAATATAAGTCCCATTACATTGAATCATTTAATTAATTCCTTGACTGCATTGATTGGAACATTATTAGGCTCAATGCACCAGCAAGGCCCAAAAAGAAATTGGCAGTATAACACCAAAGGAACAAAACCCAACTACTGTTTAACGGAGACATCCCTCGAGAGTGTGACACCATAAAAGCAAACTTTAAATCCCCCAGATAGATCCTGAAGGGATTACAACTGCACAACTTCAACAAAAAACTGTCAGTACAAAAAAACTTTGTAAGCCAGTTCCAAATGACATGGAGCACAGAGGCTGCTCATTTCCAGTTGTTTCTATTGTAAATTAGGCTAAACTTGACCTCAAATTCTTATTTACTTTTTATTTTTTTGCGAAATTCCCAGTTTCACACGAATGGGTATTTCTTATAGTTGTAAATTAAATGTGACTGAGGCTGTTTTTACATACTCTATAGAAATTTCTAATTAGTTCTTTAACTCATAAAACATTAGGTGCTGAAACTAAGAGTACTATCTCTCTTAGCCACTCTTCAAAGTGGGAAAGAGGATATAATGTCCAATTCAGGTAATATCATCATCATGAAAAGTGGCTACTTGTATAAAGAGCTGCTTAAGCTGCTGAAGGACATAAAGACCACTTTTCCTCACTCTGATAAATTATTAGCATATGTCTATCTGTTATTTCAATAATTGGAAGTTGGACTTTTAATGATAGTTTTGCTTCCTTCACTTCCTCCACTGCCATTGCTAAAACTAGGCAGACTGCAATTCTAAAACAATGCAGAAAATCAACATCACTTTCAGAACGTGTCCTTCTGATCGCTGATTGAAATTCTACCAGAGAAATATAACTAACGTTATATAAATATAACGGAGCACTGGACAGAGATGAGAATCAAGCAGAATTTTTTTTGGAAGGCCATGGCCAGACTACATTATGTACTGTCAGATCAGAAATAGATTGGTCACTGCGTGCTCAACTTGGTGACACAAAATTCATGCCACACAGATTAAGCAATCACAACAGCACATTTATTAACTGAGATAGCACATGCCTATGATTGCAAGCCTTTCCATTTATTCACAGGTCCATAAAGGCTGCACAGTGAGTGGTAAAACATACCATGTCCACCCATCTGTACACTCTTGCCAGAAAATTGCACCATTTTTCAGTGCTTAGTGAGCATATTTATCTCTTTTGATTGGCTGGACTTTTGTGTGTGTGTGTGTGTGTGTGTGTGTAAGGG
>NW_006800722.1:74475-95694 GCF_000485575.1 Poecilia formosa | reverse complement strand
TGTGTGTCTTGTCTGGCAGAGTGGCACTCAGAATTTTTATTTTTATTCCAGACTCAGAACTGAGTGCAGCAATTTACAGATTCATTTTTATTTTATATTTTTATGATTTTACCACTAACAGGTGTTTATATTATTTTGTACTTTTAGTGTACTGACAATCCATTTAAGATCCACAAATGAGATGACCTTGTAAGTTCTAGGTTGTCAGGGTTGTTTCTGGCTCCTGTTTCCTAAAAAGCTCTAACTGCATTGTTCTTGTTGTGCTTGTTAAAATGACAACGCATCACCTTCTGAACCAGGAGTTTGCACTCAAAACTTCATTATTCATCTTCACTGACAGTCATTTTGATTCCCTGCTGCCATTTACCAGCTCCTTCATCATTTATTGCCATCTGCTGGTTACCCTAGTTATTACAATTAACATTTTACTGCTCATCCAGGCACTAATAATGCTGGTTCATCAATCTGTTTATGTATGACAGTGCGATTAGTTCATTTGAATTTTGTTGCATTGTACTTTTGTTTTGCTTTTTCATTTCTGTGATGTGCCAGTCCAGAATGCTTATCTCTCTGTTAAGTTGTCCTTGGAGGTTCTTTAGAAATCCTTTGTAAAGTTTGGGATGTTCTAGTGTTTTAGAATCATTATTTTTAAACAAAATGAATGAGATTATGTTACACAATTTTACTCATTTAAACTTACAGAAATTACAACGATATGAAGGGTTATTAAAAGTGCTATTTTGATATTTAGGACCAGGCAGGATAAATGGCTACATCAGCAAGGTTCTTGACGTTTATAGAAAGGTGAAACACATTAATCATGTTATCACAGATTAACTGAAACATGATGTTGATGATGATGATAATATGCAGACAATGTTGTAAACTCTATGCTCAGGCAAATACCATTGAACATAAATTTAAAGCATATTGCTCACTGTTCTGTAAGCATGCTATATTTCCTATAAGAAGTATAACATGCAGAAGTTTCATGTTGCATATAATAATGAAATGAGAATTCTTTCTAACCTATTCAGACGGGGGATTTCCAGTCGGATGTTTGTAACTGTAGGTGTTTGCACTTTTAAAGCACATTTAAGAATGTTAATGTTCACTTTTATGGATCAAATAGCACTTTCTAAGCACTATAATTACAGAGCCATAAATCCAACTGTGAGTTGTTCCCGTCGCTCATCCACTCTAAGAAAGCACTGCTTAAACTCAGTGTCTGTAAGCTGATTTATTTTAATTGTACTATTATATTTATATTCTGCTTTTATTTTTTATATATATAATTTTAGAATTTGATTATGGTTTTATATTTCATGTTACTTTGTATGTAGCTATAAGTCTGCTGCTAAGGCTTAATTGATCGAAACAGAAAACACATTCCATATTAATGCTGGTTTTCACCAGCAAAACTTCCTGCATGTTCAAACTGAAGGGTGAAGGAAGGAGCACTGACAGGTTGTTTGCCGTCCGGCTCCAGTCTTCAGAGCTGGTCCAACACACCTGACTGAAATGGTGCAATACCTCCTCAGCATGTCAGAATGTTCTGCAGGTGTACTGAACCAGAGAAAGAAGTAAAAGGTGCACCAGCCCTTGAGGATTGACTTTGGACATCACTGTCTATGTTCCTTTGTCCTTATCAAACATGTAGTTGTTGATTTCCTTAGCTGAGTCTATGTTTTTAAAAATCTAGAATACCTGAGTTCAAATATATTAACTCAAGCAAAACTTTAAGTAGATTTAAAAATGTGTTGCTATTTTATTTTATAAAATAAGTTGTTTTTTTATTCGGTAGGAGCAGCTTGCATTTACACAAAACTAACGACGTAAAACAGATTATCCATGTTAGACACACAGCTAAGCAAATGCCGTTGATCTTCACTAAATAAAGGCTGAACTGGTATTCAAGCGCCCTCTGGTGATTAACACATGCAACTGCGGCTTTGACATGACTAACTGAAAACATGTTTGTGAACTTGTTTCTATAATAGGATCCAAATGCTTTCTTACATTTAACCATTTACACACAGTATCACTGACCGTTTTACTACTGAGGAGTAACAGGGGAATACTGTTATTCATCAAGTAAAGCCAATAACAACACTCCCATCAGAGGGGTTACATATCACTGAGGTTAACTGATATCCTGTCTTCATAAATGATCACTAGTAGTGTTATTATCTTACTTTACTAGTTTAAGTGTTTTTCTAAAAAGCTGTCTGTTGTGTATCTCTGATATTATTCATACACAATAAAATATTTTTGACAAACTTTGAAAATGTTACATTAATGTTACATTAATTCTGCAATGTTTTTGCAGAATTAATTATTTAGTTGTGCTACTCAGCTGAGAACTGAATTCAATATGCTGCAAGTCAACAACTTCATGCAATGTGTTGGGTTTCTTTAAATAAGAACTTTTTAATCAATTTGACTAATAAACTAAGGTTGACTGATTGAATGAAAAATATTGTGAGATAGTGCTATAAAACAAACTGAATTTAATATGCACAACCAATACAACTATATCATACACAATGATATAAAATAACATGTAATCCAGCCTTTAGATTTATTTAGAACAGACGTAGTTCTATAGTTTGCATGTTTTCAGAAACTATTGCAATTTGTTTATTAAAGTAAAAGCTGTAACTTGCATGAATACTTTGTTATTTTCTTGAAGCTAGTTCCATCCATCCATACATTTTCTTCCGCTTCATCCAGGGGTCGGGTCGCGGGGCAGCAGCTTCAGAAGGGAGGCCCAGACTTCCCTCTCCCCCTCCACTTGTTCCAGCTCCTCCGGGGAAACCCCAAGGCGTTCCCAGGCCAGCTGAGAGACATAGTCCCTCCAGCGTGTCCTGGGTCTTCCACGGGGCCTCCTCCCGGTGGGACGTGCCCGGAACACCTCACCAGGGAGGCGTCCAGGAGGCATCCTGACCAGATGCCCAAGCCACCTCAACTGGTTCCTCTCGACATGAAGAAGCAGTGGCTCTACTCTGAGTCCCTCCCAGATGACCAAGCTTCTCACCCTATCTCTAAGGGAGAGCCCAGCCACCCTCCAGAGGAAACCCACTTCGGCCGCTTGTATCCATGATCTCGTTCTTTCGGTCATGACCCAAAGCTCATGACCATAGATGAGGGTGGGAATGTGGATCGACTGGTAAATCAAGAGCTTCGCTTTTTGACTCAGCTCTCTCTTCACCACGACAGACCGGCACAGCGCCCGCTTCACGGCAGACGCTGCCTGCCGTCTGACAATCTCCCGCTCCCTTCTTCCCTCATTCGTGAACAAGATCCCAAGATTCTTGAAGTTATGTTGAAATGTGTTTTCATTCAGTCAGATTTAGAAACAGTTTCTCAGCTTTTCAGAAAGATCTTGAGAAATCCTTCACAGAGATGATGGAATCATGTCCAGCAACAAGCATACAGTGATCAACAGCAGGCGAACCAGCAGCATAATGCCCAGGACACAGGACGCAGGACATGCTTTGTATCTTGTAGTTGCATTTACCAATGAATGCCAATTACAAAAAAATCACAAAGTTTGATGTAAAATTATTTTGTGTTTACACTAACAGAGAGTTCCCAAAATAATAATCAATTATTATTGATTATTAATAATTAATAATCCCAAAATAATCCCAATTATTTTGGGAAATAATTGGGATTATTTCCCAAAATAATTGGGAAATAATCCCAATTATTTCCATGGAATGTGTTTTCCACAGAAAACACATTCCATACATTCCATTCTCTCTCATACAAAGGTCAGGCTGCCATGCACTGGCACCACCTGTTGGGCCCTCTGACCACCACCAGCAGGCAAGGAGGAGGAAGTGTCTTTTTGCCCAAGGACACAACGATGGCTAATATTAATATTAGACTCATATTAATCACAATGGAGTTGGGGTTGAAGCCATTGTCATCTAGACAAAGCAGGGAGCAACACCGTTCAGTCTGATTAAACTGAATCAACCACTTACAGGCAGATTGTAATTGCATGTCCATTGTTTGTAGAATGTTTAATTAATGTTGTAATTGCAATTACAATTCTACAAATGATTTTGTATAATTGTACTGTCTATAATACATAAGATAATACATTGGTCATAGCATTAAAATGGCTTTAACTGAGTTACTTTGGTGGACTGGAGCCCTGTCCAAGGTTTACTCCACACCATTGGCTCCCATCAATCTTTTCCCTACACACTGACTGGATGGATGGTTTAAATCCTAAATTAGGAATATCTTCACCAGAAAGATGTTACCTGTTTAAAGAAGTGGAACAAAAAATAGGCAGAGGACCACACTCATGAAAGCCAACTACTGAATGTAATGTGTCCTTTATGAATTTCACTTCAATAAATGTATGTACTAATCTGTAGTTAGCGCAAAATCACGGTGTTAAATCCAAAGTTTGCGCCGGTATTTTTTGGCCACTGGATGGCAGCGCTGTGCAAGTTTTTGAATTGTGTTCTTGCTGTTCTGTTTAGATCAGAGGTGTCCAGTCCTTAGGGGCATTTTAATGTTTTCTCTGCTCCAACACAGCAGATTGAAATAGTCCAATTACTTCTTGAGCATGTCATAATGTTCTGTAGAGGCCTGCCAACGATGAGAGGCTGGGCCCCGTCTGTTCTGGTTGGTACTGACCTTGTGTGTTACATGTTAGGAGAAGGGGGCTGTAGTAAGTTTATTTGTGCTTATATTTAAACCTATCTGTTTTTTGGGGGCGTGGGGGGTTAAGATATTCAAGCTGAATGATTTCTAAATCAGACTACTTTTCTATTCCTGGTCAAGATTGTTAGGATTACCAAAATTGTTTTGATTAGCTATACATGCCCGAGTAATAAAAGCTAGGGGGACTTTAAATACATTTCCATTATTCTTGGCAGTGTTGACTTTTCAACTATAATACTGAAAGATACACTATCATAAGAGATGTGGTTAAAGAAATATTCCAAAAAGTGTTATTACATGTAGATCACATTTTTCATATTTAATCATCCACAAACTTCTCACAATACAGTGCTGAAATTGTGACCTGTTCCTCCAGTCACAGTGGATATGACCAGGTCAGTGTTCAAAAGAAGCCCACCAAACTGTCTCTCAAAAGAGGAGAGGAGGGTGGGAGAGAGACGGCAAACAACGCAATATCCGGTGGAGCTGTTGGCGGGCAGAAAGGGGTTGGTTGTGTATGTTAGCAACGCAGTTCAGGCTATCGTGTGATTGAGTTGCGAATGCAAAGACAGTCTGCTCTAAAACTAGCTTGGATACTTTTAATTGTTTTTTTCCCGCTGTTTAGCCTGTCGGCCTGTTATTTGTCCTCAGGACACTAATACATATCAGTCTTTTCACTTCGGCCTGCTGCTAGCCGGACAAGCGCTCCGAAGGTTTCTGCAGAAAGGTAAGGCTCGTGTTTGTTAGCTAAGTTGGAGCGAGCAAAGCACGCCAGCCATGTTGCCTTCAAGATGCTGTTAGCAGGCCGTCTGGCTCGTTTATATGCACGCGTTGTGAGCTGCGTTCTGAATGATATTGAGCTGATTTGCCCACTGTTAGCTCATTTCTCCTGTACGCAGCCTGTCGGGCTGAGCTGGTGAAGGCACGAGGCTTTCAACGTGGGTGCAAACATAATGGAAAACGACGTGCAACACGTTGGTTGTTGGCTTTGTGACCGAGGGAAGATGCATGTTTTAAAACGCAGAATCTGCATCATATGTTTGCATTGTTGG
Source organism: Poecilia formosa (assembly GCF_000485575.1). NCBI lineage: Eukaryota > Metazoa > Chordata > Actinopteri > Cyprinodontiformes > Poeciliidae > Poecilia > Poecilia formosa. The sequence goes on along the minus strand of NW_006800722.1, from coordinate 89,956 downwards.
TTGCTGCAGTGTGTGCTTTCATTTTCTCGGTGACTTCCAGCTGCGTAAATCACGCTCCTCCAGTCCGAGACATGGAAGGCATGTTATGGAAAAGACGCGTCTCTAAACGCTTGTGACATTAATTTCGCGCTGAACAATGTTTATGGAGCATATATTTTTTTCTATAAAATGTCTATTAAAAATGTATGCCGTACGGTAGCGCAGCTGCAACCCTCATGAATCCGGGCCTGCTACCCAAAGTTCGGTAGTTGTACCTCAAGGGGCTTCACTTTCAAAAAGTCTTTTTATATGTAAATAGCAGAACCGTTTGGGCTTTTGGTTTAAGCGTTCGTTTGCGTAACTTTTTTTCTTCTTCAAAGCATCTGAGTTTCTACTGCAAGATGTCCCGCCTGCTGATTCTCTAACCCAGCACACTGACTTTGTATTCCTCCGTGGTTATCTTCGCATCATATGCGACTCTGATTGTTTTGTCCTCTTTGAGCATGCAGGCCTTCCCACTGCAAGCCCCTCTGATGCAAATATAATCATCAGCACCAGTCTGCTGCAGATCTGATTGGTCCCCTCACACAAGTCTAGGATGCACGTTCAGTATTCAGTGCTGAAACTCCCAGTCTGAGGGTGGCGCCAAACTTGCAACAGTCACACAAAAGCAGAGAAGTAAAGCAAGGAGCTTGCAACAGTTTTATCATGAACATCTGCATTTTTCACGCTGGTATATAAATGAATGACATCCCCAGAAACAGAAAAACACTTTTCTTTACCTTCAGCAAAAATAATTAAGGTCGTTTTAAATCGTTAGAATAGCATTTTCTTGATCAACAGTGCCTTGGTTTTAGTTGTTATGCATTTCAACTAGGGCTAGACGATATATTCGATGTACCGCGATAATTTCAATTTATGATAGTTTGAATATATAGCCAACTATATCGCAACTACCGAGTATAAATTGTTCAAATAATAAACTTTCACCGTCAAATTCACTGCGAGTATGGTTTATCCGACACCTTATGAATGCATCACTAGACCCTCCCCTCCCAACCTGAAAATTTTCTACCAATCACGCTGCGCAGAAAAAGCAAACAACATGATAACAGCGAGAGTTTGAGGCGAGCCGTGAATGAGACGGTAACTGAAGACTAATCAGTTGAACTAGTCTAGTTCCGAAGAGAAACAGCTCTGGAGCAATAATTTGGCAGTAGTTTGGATTTTATATGGAGGATGTCGAACAAAATGAGGCAATTTGCAAAACATGTTATAAAACTATTGCCACAAAATCTGTACCACAAATGTACCCCCCCCCCCCTAATCAGACTACTCTTTTACATGGCGTTCATAGCCGCGCTGCCGCGGTAGAACTAGTCCGTTAAAGTGAAACCTGGAGACATAGATATGATTAATTTATTGCTACGCAATGGGAAAAATAACTCAAAACTACTCATTCTTTTCTTTTTTCTCTCTCTCTGTCGGTTTTACGATACACGCAGAATGGTTGCCATAGCAACTGGCAACAACTCAACTTTATGTTTCAGGTTCAGCACCAAAAACACTCAAACATTACCTTACATAGAACAGAACATTCAGTTCGTTACAGTTTTCGGTTTTTAGGCTTGATGTGTATTTTGCAATTATTAATGAGTTATTACTGTGGTAGATTAGCCACCGCTGCTATTAGCCATGCTAACACAGCGGTGGTTGATTAGCTAATTTAAACACCTGCTTCACTGATGATCTGTCAGTTTGTGTGTAGGTTGCCTTTTTTATTTTTAAGCTGAACCAAAACACACCTTATTCCACAGCACATCTATATGTTAAGTTTGTCAACTGACCTACTTCCCTCTCCCTCACTATTTTTTTCTAAGTTAAAACTTATTTCTCACCTTGTTATCTAGTCATAGAGTTGACAGTTCATAGCAAAATACTGCATCACTTTTTATATGAGCTTACATTTAAGTCTAGCAGAGAAATGGGGGCAGGAACTATATCATCTATCGCAGGGGTGTCAAACGTACGGCCCGTGGGCCGAAACCGGCCCGCCGAACGATTTAGTCCGGCCCGGGGGCTAAATGCATTATCATTATTCATGAAAAAACATATACTTAGTTTAATTGAACATCTGCAGTTCCTATACTGTCCACGAGGGGCGCTGTGTTTTATTCAGAGCACACAACATTATGCAACACTGCAGCAGAACTAACAGCAGATGGCAGCACTGAGCTTCAGGTTCTGTAAACAAGTTCGATTCTATGCTTTACCAGCTTTTTATTTTGGCCCTGGCAACCTCATATTTCTCGTGCATGCTAACATACATACATGTTATGTATGCATGTTTTTCTATATGTATGCATTTTATGCATCAACAAATGTACTTAATCAAATGTCTGTTTAAAACAGCTGACACTTAAGATTTCAAATGTGTGAAGCCAGATAATTTGTTCAAATTGCTTCCCATATGTTGAAAATTGATTTTAAATATTTTCTTAATTTTTGTCTGTTGTATTTTGTGATGCAGGACAGTGTTTTTAAGTTCCAAAAACTGTGAATAAATGTTTTGCAACATTGTACAATCACTGAGATCAGTTCTTATGCATAATGCACTTAAATAAATGCTTAACTGAGTAAAAGTATTGTTGAAATTGCAGATACCTTTCTTAAAAACTGAGATTATTCATAATATATTTTGTAAAAGTGAAATTCGTTTAATATAAAAATCAACAAGTCCACTTTTATTGGTTCCATTTAATCTTGCAATGAGTTTACTTGTGTGGCCCCCTGCAGATCAGATTAAGCTGTATGCGGCCCCTAAACCAAAATGAGTTTGACACCCCTGATCTATCGTGATATAGTAAAAATATATCAGGATGTTAGATTTTCCTCATATCCCCCAGCCCTAATTTCAACTGCGTGAACCGAGGAAATTCCCACAACACCTTTAGCAGGTCAACAGTAGATCACTGTTTTACATCACAAAACCTGCATGTTTTCTGTTGTCTACAAAAAGTCCTCTTCAGACGTCAAACTGGCGACCGTAGCAAAGAAGAGCAAGAAGGCTGAGGATGAGGAGCAGCCGGCGGCCCCTGCCCCAGCAGCTGCAGCGGCAACGGTCACCGCGGCAACAGAGGAAGCACCTCCGGTAGAAGCAGCAGCAGCTCCAGCCGCAACGGCAGCTCCTGCAGAGGAGGAGGAAGAAGAGGAGTACGTGGTGGAAAAGGTTCTGGACCGCCGTGTGGTGCGGGGCAAAGTCGAGTTTCTGCTGAAATGGAAAGGCTTTTCAGAGTGAGTATAACTTGCTCAAATACTGGATGCTGCTTTTTGCCGTTCATAGCCGCGCTAGGTTTTTTTCAGAGACCTAGCACCTCCTTTGAGATGAAGCTCCTCCTCTGACCTGCCACCTCACAGAGCAGCCCTCCCCCACAACTCCTCCACTCAGCACCTTTAGACTAGCCAGCAGTAACTAGCAAACACCTTTTGGAACTGCTGAGTTCATTACAGCAGCTACTTCTTTGTGAAATGCTGGTAAAACATCAATAAAAGGGTAAATAGAGGAGCCATGTTGTGATGGTTTCCTGAAGGTGGAGCTTCAGAAAGAGCAGGAGTTTCTTAAAGAGGCAGAGGGCTAATTTGTTGTGGTATCTTATGAAAATCATCTCAAAAACAATCAAGGATCTGAAGCCAGCAGCGCTGATGATCGTGCATGTTTTATAACTCCTTCTGTCCATGAAGCTGTTTAACGGAAGCTTCCAGTCGGCTCACTGTTTCTGTGTTACATGTGCGATGTCACATTGCCCTGGTAGAGCTTTCTCAAAGTCAGATTTTCCTGAACTTCTACCTGTTGAGTTAGTCATCAGGAATCTTTATTATTATGATTGAAAATGTTGAAGGATTGACTTCAACATTTTTTTCAGCATGTTTTGATGTAAACGTGCAAAAAGTATACATTTCCGCTTGGCAGTTTCAGTAAAGTTTCTTAGATGAAATGTTCTATTTTTAAAATCTTGCTGTTTATAGATTAACGCAGTTATATCAAACTACTATTGGCTGGGGTATTGGTGTCTGCCACAAACTTTCTGTAGTCATCAAAAAGTTATGTATACTGTTTGATTTCCTGGCATGATTGCAGATTTACAAGTCTTCTGGGAGAGTGACTTGGGAATTTTGGAACGTTATTTCAGAGACATCCGTGTCTTAAGTTATTATTTCTGTATTCATCTGTTTAGCGAGGACAACACATGGGAGCCCGAAGAAAACTTGGACTGTCCTGACCTGATTGCAGAGTACATGCAGAAACACAAAGAGAGAGAGGAGAAGAAGAAGGAGAGTAAGAGGAAAGCTTCCAGCGAGGCATCTGGAGATGCAGAGGAGCGGGCCAGCAAGAAGAAAAAGGAGGAGGTAATTTATTTATTGGCTCCAGAGCTAGATGGCACCTGCTGTTTAGGTTCTGTAAGTTGCCATTTCATCCTTTTATTCTACAGCTTATGCTTTTGTTTTCCTTGTCTCTGTTGTACATTTAATCTAGTATGTCGGTCCTTGGACAGTTTCCCAGGATTTTTACCTCAGAGACCGTCAAACTCAAGGCCCGGGGGCCAAATCTGGCCCACTGTAGCTTTTTATGTGGCCCTCTAGACTAGGCAGGTCACGATAACAAATTTTGCTGAGCAATTAATTGTCTAAGAAATTATTGCTATAAATGATAATATTGTTTCAAGACCTTTTGACACTGATTTAATGGAAATGACTGCATGCTATTTCCTGCCATAGATAGATACACTTTATTTTCAAAAGAACACATAACAGTGGAACTAATAAACTAAACAAATAAAACAACCAAAAACAAAATGGATTCTCAGTCTCCATTAACAAAAAACGTACTTGAATAAAAACTAAACAGCATAAACCCAAAGTTGAAATAAATATTGCATTCAACCAAAAGAGTGCAGATTATGAAGTCTGATGTGCCCTTCAGTAATCACTAGATGTAAGTAGAGAAGATGGGCATATCCGACTACCTAATGCAGTAGTTCATACTACATGATTTTTTTGCCCCTATTTTCTCCTTATCAGAATCTTAGATCGTTGGCTGATCTAAGATCGTCAATGGTGATTTCGTAACCGATCATACTGCAGTGTGTGGTGTGTTACCGTAGATCGTTGTGGCTCCGATCTAAATCAGGGGTTTTCCCCGACTGGAAGCTTAAGGCAGCCTGTTGAATGTGACAGGTAGCCAATCAGAAAGCGCAGATTCTCCTCCATGCTTTTCTGAGGGGAAATTATGAGGGGAATCCCAAACAGCTGACAAGGTCCAGATGATATGTGGAAACATTAATGTTTATTCAACATTTCGTGCAAAGAATATAGAAATGACCAGAGGAGGAGTTGGAGCCAACTTGCTACCGCAGTTGATAAACCCGGTAACTTTTCAGCTGTTCTTCGTTAACATGACATAAATAGGTTACAATGATTTTCATTCAGTCAGGACCTTACGCTGACTCTAGCCGCATGCATCACAGGTGGATTCTAGTAAAGCATTGATTAATGCCTGGTTTTAAAATTAGTTAACTGAACTTTAGCCATTATTTTGTGCCCATGTGGCTGGACACCACACGGCATGACGAACCCGATCGAACCGTTATACCTAGGATTTCTGTCGGCTAATGTGTCTCTCAGGTTTTGAAAATGGGCCGACAACTCGTGTAATGTGCACTGGACATTACACTAAGGAAATGAGGAAGGGAGGGTCGGTGAAGAGCACCGGAGTTTAACCTTTTTTCATTCAGTGTCGGTAACAAAAAGAATAAAAGGCAGGAAGAGACAATAAGCCGATAATTAAAATGAGGTCGATAGGTTTAATTTATCGTGCGATTAATTGCGACAGGCCTACTTTAGACTCCAAATTACATCAATAAGTCTCCAGTTTTTCACAAATCTGCAAAATTCACACAAAATCAACAGTCCCACATTTGTTCTGATTTTCCTGAAAATTATTTTCAAAACTGGTTTAAAAAAAACACATTGGGTTTAAGTGACTTCTGCCTCAGCCTTCCATGATATTACCGAGTCCATGATCAAAACGGCAAATAATAAAAAAAATCACATTTAACATCATACATTAGTGTAAAAATTGTAACAATTCCTGATGAACACCTTGTTGTGCTGCAGCAGCCACAGACTCTGCAGAGAGCTGCTCTGGGTTCCTTCACTGGTAATCTGCTGTCACTGTATATTATCGAAATCAGTCCACTGCAGAACATTTACTTGTCTCTGACAAACTAACATTTTTTGTCTACATAATTGTTGTGGGTCTATTTCTCCATCTGAGTTGCTGTCTGTGAGTGATGCCATGCATGAGATGTGTGTGTTCTGCTGTCAGGGGGACAAGGCCAGAGGTTTTGGCAGAGGCCTGCAGCCTGAGAGGATTATTGGAGCCACCGACTCCAGTGGAGAGCTGATGTTCCTAATGAAGTGGTGGGTTCTCACATCTGCTTTCCTCCTGCACTACTCATAAACACTCAAAGATTCTAGGCCTTCTGATAAAGTCGCATTTCACCTAAGATGTTCTATGCTTTAGCAGGCAGTTTAATTAAGCCGTCAGTGTTTTAACACTTGTTGCATCTTATCCAAACCCCTAAATGTTGCGGTTCACTGATGGCTGTGTAGCAATCCTCTTCCTCATGCTATTCCCCGCTAGCCTTTTGGATCTAGCGGGAAGCTCTGAGGAACGTTGACACAAAGCTCAGAGTCAGCAGCAGGTTGCAGAGGAAACAGTCTTTATTGTCCCACTGGGGGCAAAATTCAGCAGTAATGGCAGCATTAAGATATGGAGGGTGAAAGTTCCAAAAGTATTGAAAATATACAACATAAAAAACAAGATTACCAATAATAAGATTAATATACAGTACAATGTTATAATGTAACATAAAAATATTGTGGACTTATTAGAGAAATAATCATAATCCAAGGGATGTGCAACTAAGTGACATTTTATCTTCTAATTTTCATAATGTGTATTGAACTCAACTCTCCCAATATCACCACTGTAGCCTGAACCTGCAACCTTTTATTTGAATTTCACCAAAAAAAATCAAATGTCCCTGTCTGCTGATGAGTAGGGAATATTTGTATACAAAAATATATTTAAAACATATATATAAGCAGTGTTTTTGTTTGTTTTTGGGGTTTTTTACGATGGATGTAAAAATAATATATATGTATGCGTGTATGTATATACATACACCAATGAAGTGGTAATAATAAAAGCTAGACTGTCATCCAGATTTAAAAGTTCAGAAAATGTGAAATACTTTAGAGTGCTCTTTTGTATTCTGCTTTGTATGTGGAACTCTGGTCATGATGTCTCTTCTATTCAACAGCTGCATCCTTTGAAGTTTACCTGAAAGAAAGTATCAGTGTTTCAAAGTCTCTTTCCTCCAGAACCTGACAATCTTTCTTCTTCTGAAACTGAACAGGAAGAACTCTGACGAGGCGGACCTCGTACCGGCCAAAGAAGCCAACGTTAAATGTCCACAGGTAGTGATCTCTTTTTACGAGGAACGCCTCACATGGCACTCTTACCCCACAGAAGAAGAGGAAAAGAAGGAGGAGGAAAAAAAGGACTAGTGGATGAGAGGAGGTACGAACGGGGTGAAGAGGAAGTGTGGCGATGCAGGGCAGGAAATCAGCTCCCCACCAGTTGACTGTTAACTTTCAGTGTCTCTGACTTCCTACAGTAGCTGTCAGTGGAAGTGACAGAAAATCTGTTTTCCTGCCCTGAAGGACTCGAGTCCTGAAAAGATATTCCCACCCGTTAGCGGTTGCAGCGGTTCGTTTCCAGCAGGTGTGTTTGACATCTGCGTTTTGTTCTGTCCCTTTACCATGAATGTGTTGTGCCTTCAACAAGTATTCTTCCAGACCGCCAAGTATCCAATGGGAAAGAAAAACAAACGCAGTTAAACATTAAGGTCAATGTTTGGTTTTGGATGAAGTTCCTCTCTCCCCAAAGTGTTGAGCTGGTGGTGGTGGTGGTGGTGATGATGATGATGATGATGATGGCAGCCGCAGCAGAAAGAATCTGAGATGGGTGGGAACTTCTTTTAAACAATAGGAAAGCAGTGAATTTTCCCACATAGACAGAAAGCTGTTTTTCCCTTTCTGTGACTCTCATTCAGAAACATTGCTGATCTTATCCCACCAATATTTTACTCTAAAGAGTTTCAGTGAAATCATCTTTTTTTTTTTTGCCTTATGTTTTCCTGTCTGAGGTAAAGCGCTCTGTAACAAAGTGGACTTCACTAGAATTAGGGTCTGGCTCATACTATGCTGAAAACTCTTCCTTCAGAAAATGGTTCATGTTCACTTCTACTGCGTACCACATCTGTTTTCTAGGTTATAAAATCTTAGCATGCACTGCTGGGCAACTCAACTATTCCTCATCTGTTCTCAGTTGGCAGGCGGTTTTTAAAATGCTCAGCATACAGAGGAAATTACCGTCTCACTACTTTGTTGTTCTCCACCAAAGCTTTCCAATTATGTGTTAACTGTAGCCCAGCTGTGCATTTCTATGTAAACTGTAATAGTGTTGTAGCTTTCTTTTATTGGCACATTTGGATTGGATTGATTTCTTTTTTTTCCATCTGGTTTCTTTCTGCTCGTCATTTCTTAGGAGCCGTGCTGTTTTAATACATGAAATTGTGACGCATGTATTGCACCTTCATCCATTTTAAAGATTTGCTATATAACTATCCATCCTGGCTCAACTGAAAACTGTCTTAGAGTTTCACAAATTTCACTTGTTCACTTGTTGGTGCTTTAGTTATTTTTCTGCACCACATCTATCAGCATTTTAAATATAATTTCCTACATTTTAACCATATGTCCTCTCTGCGGAGGTAACAAAGCTCTATTCATCTGTGCTATTCCCCCCCCCCCAGATATCTTTTGTTCCTAGTGGATTTGCTTGTTGATCTGTTGCATGTCTGTTGATCTACTTTTAAATTCTGATTTCAACAATAAATGATTTGGGACTCATGAGTTTCTTAATTATTTTGTTCTATAACCAAACATGGACCACAGAAATCTGAACATCTGTAAGACCAACCATTGGTGACATTGATAGCTGTTGCACTAAATGAAGGTAGCATTTCTGTGACCTCTGGTTATTTGATGACTAAACATAAATGTCAAGTAGTTTAAAGTGAATATGTTGAAAAGATGAGTAAAGTTGATAAATGAATCCTCAAAATGATTGGACTGGCCTTCATTTCCATTTGAGATGTGCCTTTGATCACTTCTGTATGTGATTCCCTTCGCTTAATTTCTGGAATATTTATTCTGGTGCAACTCTAACCAGGTTGAGGTTTTACTTTAGATTTAAAGGAATTCAGCGTTTCAGCTGTTTTGCAGTTTTCTGGAAATTTTATCCAGATTTGTGGTGTTTAGAAGCTGAATGCTGCTTCTTCATGTCTCCATGTTCTGGATGCAGAGCACAACCAGAAGACCTGAGAGGTCTGAAAGGTTGATACAACAGCAGATCTTGAATGTGTTGTGGTGCTAAACTGTTCAGTGATTCAGTATCTTAAAGTCTATTCTCTCAGTAAAGGATTGCAGAACTGGGAGACTGCAGGCTGCTGTTTGAGTCCTTATCTGTTTTCTGCATCTGCCACTTGGTTCATGGATAATAGTGGTATCATTCACTGCACAAATGAACACTGACTGCTATGAAAGAGGGAGATGTGCTTGAAATCACTGTAAGAAGCAACACTTGCCCCAATATCAACCAGTTATTTGGTTTGCATCACAAAGAACCCTCATTAAGAGAAACTGCTGCCAAGAGAATTTAAGTTATGTCACTAATCAAGACATTCTCTTTCAGTGGAGGAGACTTCAAGACACCTGAGAGCAACTGATCCAACAAGGAGCTCTGAGGTGAATTTAACAGGAGAGTGAAGCCACCAGCTGAAAGCTTACTTAATATTACTGCCAGTCGATAGTATTATATCAGTGCAAAGTTATATTTTCCGACTAATGTTTCTAATTTTGGTCATCTGGATAATCATTTGTTCTGGCAAAATATTATAGCACAGTATTCTAATCAGAATTTAGAGTCTGCATCTACAAACACAGGTTGAAGGAACAGACAGTCAGACTGGAGTGTTATACCTGATGAAGTATATTTGGATTTTCTGTTTACCACAAATGACTTCAGACTTTGCATGAATACATTTCTTTTCTTGTCAGGATTTTCTTGCAGATCACTGCAGAAAAGATCCAACCATCACTTCTGAATAAATTAATGCATTATTGTTCTTTACATAGAATTAATACATGTAAAATCAACATCCTGGATAAAAGTATAATACAACAAAAGTTACAAAATTTCAAGTCCTTTTCCATCTTCAATAGTTTCAGTCTTTGTGCTGAAGGTGAGGCAACCATGCTGCACTGGGAATTTTACACCTTTAGGGTCTTTACAAGATGGTGCTGGTGAAAAGCTTCTCTTTGTTACACTGTGATGTCCACCTGTGGTCCGCTGCCTGCTGACCTGTGCCCCCTTCTGTTCAATAGAACAGAACAGAAGGGAGCCCTGGGATTCTCTGTTTTCCATAAGGCAGCATGTCTTCTTCTTGTGTATGAAATCGTTACACTAAGAAGCAAAGACGCACATGCAGAACATTAGAATTATCATTCTTCAGTCTGAATATTTTTTGTTTTAACCCTAAGTCATTGAGATATTATTTGCTACAAACTGATGTAGCAGATTTGTATCTGTTCAAGAATAATCCAGTTCACAGATTTTCTAAGTACCAAAGATTTGAATTGATCTCAGTTTGTCCAAATACCAAAAATAGTGAAAAGACTCCTTAATGAGCAGAAGCCAGATTTAGCTCTGTTCCTTCAGGAGGAGAAAACAGACATGTTTTATACTCAAGTTTCTATAATCTTGTTAAAAATACAAGAAACTGAGTCTGGAAAGGCATGAAATTTTGAAATGGAAAATTTTAGAAGCCTTGGTTTACATCTGTTGTGTACAGAACCTTCCAGTTGAGGTCATCCAGAGGTCAGGAGGGTCAGTGTTTCGTGCTTTGCCGGGTCCTTGTTGGAAGCTCATCCTGCCGGTTCCAACCTGATCAGTTCTTATTCAGCTCCTCCTCTTCTTCACGCCTTGGTGTTTTTTGCCATTTTGACTGGCTCTGATCGACGCCACAGTAACTGTATCATCAGGTCCAAAACGAAGCGTGTACTCTGTGGCGTCCAGCGGCCTGCCGTTGTCATCCTCCAGCTGGGAGAAGATTTCCTGGTACAACTTCCCAAATCTGCTCTTCATGTCCTGCAAGCGCCTGAGGCTGTTCCTCTTCTCCTGCAGCAGTTTTGAGCGATGGAGTCTCAGGGCCTTCAAGTCTTCCTCCAACGCTAGCAGAACGTCTAGTTTCCTCTTCCTGCAGTTCTGAGCAGCTATCTTGTTCTTCCCACGCCGCCGGATGTCCCTGATGAGGGTCAGCTGCTGCTGGCTGAGCTGGCTGCTACTCAGCAGGTGGTTAAACTCCTCTACTGGCAAGTTAACAATCAGCTGGTAGGAGAAAGGGATCCTGAGGGCCCGGGCTCGCTCCTCATCTCGGCTCCAGGCTTTAGTTTCTGGAGCCAGGCTGGAGGAGGAAAGGCAGCATGGCCTGGTGCTGCCAGCCCTCACTGCTGATTCAGTCTGTATGGGTGACATCGTCCCAGGAGCTGGCGAGGACAAGGGCGGGTTGTAGTAGGTGTGATCATGGCCTATGTGTTCCACCCAGGAAAAGCCTGGAAACAGTTTGGAATCTTCATGGTTAGGAGGGAACTGTGGTACGCCATGTCCTCCAACCGCTCCCATCTCCTCCTCCACTTCCTCCTGCTTAATGGTCACCTCCACTTCTAAATGGGATCCAGCTGAGCCGTCCTCATCGCTGCTGTCCACCTCGTCAGAAAACACATTCTCCACAGCCGACGCACAGGATGAAGAATCATCTGCTGAGCCTTCAGAAACAATAGGAGAAGAGAAGGAAGAAGGGCTGTGGATGAAGTCCAGAGACAGGCCGGAGTCTGAGTCCGTCTCCACCTCTGCCTCCGCCCAGACATCTAGGAGGATGCAACAGGAAAGATTAAAACAGCTTCAAAGTCTGAATGTTTGTGACATTGCCTCTGATTTCATGAAAGTTGTTAAAAATAATCTAGAGCAGATCTTTAGAATCTACCCACCCAGATCTAAAGTCAGCTTTAAAATGTGCACATTAGAAGCCATTAAAACCCTTTTTCCTCTAAATACTACACCTATTGTCCTGCCAAATCAATCTGCTCAGAGAATTAATAAATTAATAAATGCTGCAATAACCCAGCTGCATTAGTTCGTTTTGAAGCACCTTTTTGATTCCATTTAGGGGGAACTTAGTCTTTTTGAGGTTACACTTTACATATGATCTATATTATATATTTTTTGGTCTGACGGTCAACAGGCAGGAGTGCAGCTCATCAAGGTAGGATCAATGGATGGGTCAGTATTTCATTACGACACATTTTACTGGGTGTGTTATGTGAACTAAGCAGTGCTAGCTTGTCTGGATAGTGGAATGTTAAGCAAATTTTAACACTGTGTTTGAGAATAATCTTCACTGATGCCCAACATTTAGATCAGTTTAAAAATCTAAGGCCACAGAATTTATGTGGTTCAATGAGACAACATGGTGAGGACAGGAAACTATGGAAACAGCAGGAAAAAACAACAGGAGAGAGGAGAGAAATGTCAAGAGTTCAGCCAGCAGCACACACTGCAGCAGCGGCTCAAACTCCCAGGTGTCTGGTAGAGGACGAACAGCCTCAGCGTGGGGAGCAGGGGTTAGTCAAAGTAGAGGTTTACTGTATAAATACTTTACGTGTACCTAGGTGTGGCTCTAAAATTCATGTAAAAATGTGGAAATGTAAAGTATGGCCAACAGAAAATGATCAGGGAGACAACCAACGGCTCCACAGCTCCACCAAAGGAAGCTGAGGTTATAGTTCAGGTGAAATCTGAAAGGTTCCCGACACCAGTTAGTTTGACCCATGACCTTTAGATATCTGCTGGAAAGCTGATGCTGAAGTGAGAATTTAGCTTGATAGAGCCAAGTCTTCATCCAAATCAGGAGAAACATTGACATCACAAGGAAATATAATTGTTTGGAATGTCCTAGTAAAAGTAAAGCTGACATGTGATCTGTGGGGTCGCATGGAGAATAAAGTTTCTCACAATCTTATACATGTTAGGAACTTTTGTGAAGTACCAAATTAAAGAATCAGTTGCTAGAAAACCAAGATGCTTCAAAATGTATTGGTGTCACTGATCTCTCTGGGTTATTGCACTTTTCTGACAGAATTATTTATTTTTAGCTGGATGGCAAAAAACAAATGTGACATTATTTCAAAAATGATTTATTAATAATTCTGCTCCTTAAGCCAGTGGATTCTTTATAGTGAAATACCTTCCAGTCTGCTGGGCTGCTCCTGATCTTCCATCCAGTTACCTCTCCTTCCAACTCTCTGATGGACTCCATCACAATGTAGCTGCCCTTCCTCATTAGACATTGCTTCCAGCTCAGGACTGAATCCTTCCTCCAGTTGTCCATCCAACAACTGAATGTCTTCCAAGATGTTCAAATTTTCCAACAGGTCTCTAATGTGGCCAGGAAAACCGTCTGCACCTTCTTCAGCCAACTCAAAGGAACTGGACGATGTTCGTCCAAAGTCCTGGTCCAGATCATTCCCTCCGGACGCTTGGCTGCCACTAGGAGTTTTCAGGTCATATGATGAAGAGTCTGAGCTGAAGGGAGAAATGTCTTGAGTGAGCAGGTCCATGCTGAAGACTGCCAAGTTATCTCCACCTGGATTTTCGTCTAGCAGGTCAGCGTAGTTTGAAGGAATTGTCCAGGAATCCATCCTGGAGTTCTCCAAAGTGAAACCTGTGTTGATCACTGAACCATCCTTATCCAGCTCATCACTGGGAGTCAATGGAAGAAGAACTGGTTCCTGTTGCAGCTGGTTAGCAGTCCCAAACAGATCTAAAAACAAACAGGAAGAATTAGGAAGAAAAGTTATCTTTGAATAATAATAAAAAGCTGTGTTTGAATTCATGATATATTTTAAATCTCTGCTCCTTTTGTATTTCTTAGTTTTCAGCTAATGAACAATTTGGTCAACTTTCATCTAAAACAATCAGAATTCAATCCAAGGTTGAGTTTTCCTATGCCCCGTGAAGCTCACCCTGCTGCCAGTAGGTCCCTGTGAGATGCTCTGACCCAGGAGGGGTGTTGGAACATGGGGGCGGAGTTTCAGACCCATCACCTGGTGCAGTCACAGGTGTTCTTGAGTCAGGGCTGTGGTTTGAACAGGTCATCATTTCAACATCTATGTTCTGCAGATAAAAGATTACAGTTTAATCTCATTTCATATGTATCTATGATCCTCTCAGAGGTTTCATGCCTTGTATATTTCAATTTTTTTTTTTTTTTGTTCATCACATGCATTTGCATCTCTTCTAACTCTGTTTGTTACCTCAGGCTCCAGGATGTCCATTAGATCCTGCCACTGGAGTTCCAGGTCGAGGCCCAGTGGCTGATTTTCATCAGAGGATTCATCACTTCTGTCAACATTAGTTCTCTAAAGAACAGCAGAGTAGTTATGAGTGTCAAAACATCTGGGGCAGGCCTAGAGGGGGACAGAGGTGTCCAGACAGTGGACACCTCTGACATGACACTGTCATAACCATGATATAACACCTGTTATGAACATAAATGAGTCTTTCTAAATGTTTATAACTGTTATCATGAAGTGAAATTATGTAAATAATGCAGAGTTGTACTAAATGTTGCACTGAAGTCCATTAAAATTGTCAACTTGGCATTATTCAGTAAATAATGACTATTTTAATGCAAAGTTCCATTAAAACTTGCATGAAATGTCTATTAAACGTGTCAATTTTGTGTTAAAAGTGTAATAATTTACTTCATGACAATAATTATAAACATTTCTGAAGGTTCCTTAATGTTCATGTTTTATGTCATGTCAGTCATGCACACTCCTTCAAATAAAGTGTATATATATAAAAAAAAAAAAAATTCCCTTCTCACCCTCCGCGGGTGGTCTCTTTCATCCTCTGAGCTCGGGTCCTCTACCAGAGGCCTGGGAGCTTGAGGGTTCTGCGCAGTATCTTGGCTGTGCCTAGAACTGCACATTTCTGGACTGAGATGTCTGATGTTGTTCCTGGGATCTGTTTGAGCCACTGCTCCAGTTTGGGGGTGGCCTCCCCGAGGGCCCCGATGACCAGAGGCACCACTGTGGTCTTCACCTTCCAGGCCTTCTCCAGTTCCTCTCTGAGGCCCTGGTATTTCTCCAGTTTCTCATGCTCCTTTTTCCTGATGTTGTGGTCACTTGGTATTGCTACATCCACCACAATGGCTGTCCTCTATTCTTTATATATATATATATATATAAA
>NW_006800722.1:65618-70243 GCF_000485575.1 Poecilia formosa | reverse complement strand
TTTATATATATATATATATATAAAGAATAGAGGACAGCCATTGTGGTGGATGTAGCAATACCAAGTGACCACAACATCAGGAAAAAGGAGCATGAGAAACTGGAGAAATACCAGGGCCTCAGAGAGGAACTGGAGAAGGCCTGGAAGGTGAAGACCACAGTGGTGCCTGTGGTCATCTTGGCCCTCGGGGCAGTCACCCCCAAACTGGAGCAGTGGCTCAAACAGATCCCAGGAACAACATCAGACATCTCAGTCCAGAAATGTGCAGTTCTAGGCACAGCCAAGATACTGGAGGACCCTCAAGCTCCCAGGCCTCTGGTAGAGGACCTGAGCTCAGAGGATGAAAGAGACCACCCGCGGAGGGTGAGAAGGGAATTTTATACATACATACATATACATATATATATATCTCTGAAGCATCATGGGAAAAGCCGTTATGAAAATAAATCTGTTGGGCCTCACTGTGACTCAGACAACACACTGCCAGACAGAACACATTTAAAATATAAAAAGAAAGAAATAAAAGATATGCAGTTCAAGATTAAACAATTTTTCAAGATAAAATATTAAAGTTTAAATAATAAAGAGTTTTTATTTCAGATATCCAGTCTGAAAAAAATGGTTGAAGTTTAAAAACTATTTTTCTGATGAACAGCTCTGGCAGATTAGGATGGACTGTGACGGAGGTCGTCCTGCTATTGGTTGGATGCTTGTTGTGATCATGTGTAGAAGCAATAAACAAGGTGGATTGCAAAACTGGGACATATAAGTACGAGTCAGGATGTGATGATCAGGTTTCAAAACAAGACAGACAGTCACGAGGTTGACTGTACAGCACTTGATATTTAATACACGAGGGGGATTTCAAAACACTGCTGTACACACTTTCATTTAAAGGAGCACCACACTCATAGATCTGTATGCTGCAGCTGACTTTTACAAAGTAATCTGACACTGAGAGTCAGCTGCAGTTTTTAATCCCATGCAGCCTCCATAGCAGAAGAGGTTGTTGCCTTCTAGTCTCTCCATCACTGGTGTTGGTTTTTGTGTTCTAACATTGACAATCTGAAGTTTGAAGTCCTGTTTGCTTTCCACAGTTCGGACAATCAGGAGTTGTCCTGCACAACAGAGCAACTTTTAGTGATGTGAGCTGTACTTTCCTTCTGTACTTTTTGTCCCAGTATGTTTACGAAATCTTTCTGAGATAAAAAGTCTATTTTTTGGCAGATTGTTCATTTATTTGTACAATGATAATTTGCATTTAGACATTTATCTATGTCTAATTAACTGTACCCAGAGAGAACCCACACCTGAAGCAGAAAGAAGCCAGGCTGGGATTGGAACCCAGGACCAGAATGCTGTAGTGCTTCGTGGATGAACATGTCTGAAGGATTTCTAGGTTAGGAAGCCCACGTGAAGCAGAAATATGAAGCCAGAGGTCAAGGCCACATTACATGATTTTCAGGCTGAAAGATGCAGGCACAGAAACAGTCAGTCTCTCCAGTGAGACATTCGGAGCTGCAGAACCCATTGCTCTAAAAGGACGGACTCCTTTTTAAGGATTCTGTCCTTTTAAAGGAATGTGTGTTGGTCACAGTGTAACTAAACAAACAACTTTGATTTTCATTTTATTTTGTGGAATGAAGTCAGAGTGTGTGACACAGCAACAAAAGCAGAAGTGTCCCATTGACAAGGTGTTGCAGCCTAACTGAGTTCATTGCTTCATTTTTCTGGTGACATCAGGTTTGCTGGTGACTCATCAGTTTCTGACTCAGTGTTTCACATGCCATGAAGCTCAGCTTTTATCTTTACCCAAAACAAAGCTACTACATTAGTTCACACCCCGGGTTATGGAGAGTCACGGGTAACCCGGCAACAACAGTGGTGTTTTCAGAGATTTTATCTTGAACTGTTATAGTTGTTAAGAACTAAATAACTTTGCTTCCAGAAGGGTCTTTTTTTTTAAAATAACAGTAAGAAGTCACAGTAACACACATTGTTTCATTTTACACAACAAAATATATCTGACCTTACACTGTTCAACAGAACACAGATATTTTGTTTTCTTAAAGTGAAGGTATTATTTAAAATGTACATTTTTGATGTTTTTATAACATTATGTTATTACCTCATGGAAAACATACATGGGGCGTTGCTTTGACTCTTTCATGCATGTTAGAGTAATCCTTGAATCTCTTGTTGCAGCCATTAGGCTGGGTTAAACCCTCTATTTAGTTTAGAACAGTGGTTCTACATTCAATCTCAACTCTCATTGAATGAAAGCAATATGTTTACATCAAGTTATTAGAAAAATACTTAGAAGGACCCAGTGTATAAATGAGGTGTCTGTAATTCGTCTGCTGGTCTCCAGCAGCTTTTCAACGTCTATCTGTACAGCTGGGCTGCATAGTGTGTAGGACCAGAGACAGCAAAACGTTACTCTGGCTCTCGAGCAATGCAGTGTGAGACCACTGGTTCACACACAAAATACTGCTGGGTTATTTCTTTACCCATACATGTTGGATTTCTGTTTACATCAAAGTTGGATAGTTTTAACTGAACGTTAGTCCAACATTTGTTGGAAGGTTAGAGGAGACTAGAGCAGAGTTGTTCAGAGTCAGATCTTAAGCTACGTTAAACCTTCCTGGGAAGCAGGAGCCTAATTTTCTATGTAAATAGAACAACAGAGACGCATCATGCTGCCCATTATGGTGTGTGATCATCTGACATACCTGCTCTTCTTCCTCCAGACTATCCAGAACTTCTCCTTGTCCCATAGTTGGCTCACTTTGGTCTCTCTCTACCTGACCCAGTGTTCTGTCTATCAGAAAGTTCTGGTCAGGAAATCGTCCAGACAGAGGACCAACTTCCTGCTGGACCAGCCATGTCTCCAGCTCTGCCTGAGAAACCTGTGAAGAAAAGCTTCAGATAAAGACTTTTTACAAACATGAGCTATGTGAACTTTTAATTAGAAACAGATTGTTGTAGTAATAAGACATAAGACATCCTCCTTTTATGATGATCCTCTTTTCATTTTCAATCTCGTTTAGTTCAGAGGGAACTTGTTCATGTTATTTGACTGCTTTGCTTCTTCATTGTTCTTAATTTATGAAATCTTTGCAACATAAATGCCTTATAGATTATTTATTCAATTTAATTCTTAGCGAATTACATTTTAAATGTTTTTTTCTAAAGGAGGAGGTTAAATATTCCTGTTCAAAAGGAAGTGATGATACAACAAACAAATTTGAGTGCACACGTTTACATTTTTGGTCTATTTCTGTACATACAGACTCATGGTGTGAGTGGCTAAAGAAAAGCTGGTCCTTATGAGTGTGTGTTTGCTTACCTGTATCTGGTCCAGAGAGCGGACCCAGCCAAACAGCCTGCGCGCTGTGAAGAACTGATCCAGATCCACCATCTTGGGGTGCAGGCTGTGCCGGTTGCGGAGGTTCAGGATCTGTGTGTGTGTCAGCGCAGAGGTCGGACCCAGAATCAGCTCACACCAGGATGGAGGCAAGAACACCTCCAGTCCCACATGCACCCTAACTCCACAGAGACTCAACAGGATGGCCATCTGAATGAGTCCCTCTGTGAAGTATTCCTTTATGTGTAACATGGTCCTTTGGTTTGTGCTATTCCTTTTCCTGGAGGATTGTCCAGAAAAAGTATTGCTATAACATGGCTCTTTGTGGTAGGACGTGCGGAACTGTAGTTTGGATTTTATGTCAAATTGTTAAATTACATTTTGGCTTCATTGTTTTTATAGATTACTGCAGATAGCTAACGTGCCATGCTGCTTCACTCTAACAAGAGAAAGATCTATGATGAGTTTCTGGCCAGTGATCAGGGTGGGTCTTCTTCAGAGTAGAGGTGTGCCTTCAGACCACACAGGAAAAAAAACAGGAAAGGGAAACATTTGTTATTTTCTCTGACAAATACACGAAACAATGAAATAAATAAACCTTCTTTTGGGATTAATGCTCGTCTTTCTGGCTAAACTTCATGTGTTTTAATGATTTCTTGTTCCTTTTTAGGTATGTCATGTACAATCCATCCAGAATGTATTTTTTAGGATGTCTCCCTCTTCAGTTATTAACTTTTTATTTTTCATAGCCTGAGAAAGTCATCAGTTCATCTCTTTGTTTTTGCTTGTTTGTCTTGCCACTCAAACTGAGGCAGGTTCTGGTTCTGGTTCTGGTTCTGGTTTTGGTTCTGGTTCTGCTGGAGGTTTATTCCTGTAAAGGGGAGTTTTTTCCTCTCCACTGTTGCCACATGATCTAACCAGCCATGTTTGCCTTGCTTAAAAAAATACATTTCCTCCTGGTTTCACTTTCCATGTCAGTTAATGTCTGTTGATACCTTATGAACCTCATCATCTGGGTTGAAATGGAGCTTTTATTATTATTATTTCAACTTGAAATTGCATATTTAACCAGAAATTGGAATGAGCTCCAATTTATCTGTTGTAGTTTTTTTTATAATTGTGTAGCAAATAAATATATTATCACAAGACAAAATAGATTTGATAAACTACAAAGAAATCCACTCTAAGATAGAGTGGATTTGACAAAAACAATATGGAAGATAAACAATATGGAAGATATATATATGTATATATATAT
>NW_006800722.1:64563-65572 GCF_000485575.1 Poecilia formosa | reverse complement strand
TATTTTTTTTTTTTTATTATTTATATATAAAAAAGATACAACAGTGGCATTGAGCTATCCAGTGTGGGTCCTTAGCCAAGACCCTTTGAGCTATACCATGAGAGACAATGATAAGCACGACATGCCGGCTCAGACGTCGCCCGGCCAAACAAGGTCTGCGTCAGGTGCTGGGGAACCAGAGCACCTTGATGAAAAAATGGGCTACTGGAACAAGACGGAAATGGGCAAGAGGTGAAAATTGGATCTGTTGGAATGCTACTACTCAAGTAACCCTAGTCAGAGGGGCTACATGCAAAGAATGTGGAAGGAATGATTAGTTTGACATCCCCAGTCAACACTAACTGCCAAACAACTAGTAGCTCAGTGCTCCAACATCCGCAAACGGCAACTGCTATCACAACTTGAGATTGATGAGGTACAACACAAATGCTATGGCAAGGGGGAGGAGCCTGGATGTCAGGACAGGGGGGAGTTAACTACAACTACCCGGCCAGAAACTGTGTATGTAGCCACAGTAACGAATGAACCACCAAAGCTGAACAAGGCAGCAACTGACCTGAGAGATAGAATCGTGGCCCGAATGAACACCAGGCAGCCCCGACGCCAATTACAACGTTTGAGTGAAGTACCATCAGAAAGTCTCATTGAAGATGTGAATGCAGCATTAAGATCTATCCCTACCAACATCATAACAAAAACCAATGAGCTGATATACAACTCAGCATCAGTGATCCTTGAGATGCTTGGCTATAAGAACAACCATGAGACCCAATATCCACCATGGAAAAGACGGTTAGAGGCTAAAATCAAGATAACAAGGAGGGAAGTGAGCCAACTGTCAGAGCTCCAAAGGGGTGCAATGAAAAGATCAGTACCTAAGAAGTACAGCCAGATACCCATACCTGAAGCACTCGAAACTGCCAAACAAAGGATCCAAGCCTTGGCCAGCCACCTAAAGAGATACACAAGAGAGAAGGAAGCCAGGAGGATTAACCGGCTCTTCTCCACT
>NW_006800722.1:62680-63173 GCF_000485575.1 Poecilia formosa | reverse complement strand
AACAACACAGCAGACCCACCAAGGCTGAAAACTTAGCAATACTGGAAAGGCATATGGGAAAGGGAGGCGTCTCACAACAGCAATGCACAGTGGCTAACCTCTCTACGAGAGGACCACAGCAACCTCCCTGAACAAGCCCCGGTAACCATCACTGTGGCAGATGTCCAATAAAGAGTCTCAGGTATGAAAAACTGGACAGCACTAGGACCTGACATGATCCATGCTTACTGGCTGAAGAAACTCACTGCCCTCCATGAGCAACTGGCAACTCAACTGAACCAGCTGCTACAAAATGGAACTCATCCTGAATGGTTAACTGAAGGGCGCACAATCCTGATCCAGAAGGATCCCTCAAAGGGTTCAGTCCCATCCAACTATCGGCCAATAACTTGTCTCTCTACAACGTGGAGGCTCATGTCAGGCATCATAGCGGCTAAGATAAGCGGACACATGGATAAATACATGTGTCCGCTTATCTTAGCCGCTATGATGC
>NW_006800722.1:59497-61000 GCF_000485575.1 Poecilia formosa | reverse complement strand
ACCACAGTGGTGCCTATGGACATCTCAGTCCAGAAATGTGCAGTTCTAGGCACAGCCAAGATACTGCGCAGAACCCTCAAGCTCCCAGGCCTCTGGTAGAGGACCCGACCTCAGAGGATGAAAGAGACCACCCGCGGAGGGGGAGAAGGGAATTTTTTTAAAATATATATATATATATGTATGTATGTATCAGGAAGAAGTCTGCCTCAGTATTCAAGACACCTGGCCCCTAATCACCTCATGATGGGTGGAGAGTATATAGGGAGACTCTCTCACCTGGTTGCTTATGCTGGCATTTGCTCACGCATTGCTGGGAAGGTTGCTTGGGTAGCGTGCAGGTCTTACACTCTAACATCAGTAAGTAATGTTTCTCCTTCTACATAAGACCTACAAATTCAGAGTTTGATTTGAATTGTTTAAATCTAGAAACCACTAGAAGTCTCCTGCTTGGTACTGGGGTGTGGCTGTAATTCACCCTCCCCACTGCAGTTTTCACATAAAACGGGTATGTATTGTTTTATAGCACCCATACAGCTCCATAACACCAAAAATAACAATTATTTATATATAGAACATATTGGAAAGCTGATCCTCCTGCTGTGGGCCGGAAAGGATCCTCTGGTTTGGGGTGAAGTCATCCAAACCAGAGGATTGGATGACACTGCAGCAGCTCACTGGAGACCCTGCTGTTTTGTTTCACTGTTTGGTTTCATTTTTTTGTTTAGTTTATCTTGTTTCATTGGTTGACTTTGTTTCATTTTTGTAACTACTTTGTTTAATTTGTTTTGTCTCGTTTAGTTTCTTAGTTTGGGGTTTTCTTTGGTTTAAATTTGTTACTTTGGAACATGTTGTTTTGTGTGGCCTCCAGCCTTGCTGCAGGTAGCAGCCTTGGGGTCTTTTAGATTATTCTATTAAAGTATTGATATTTTTAATTGGTTATGTTGGAGGTAACCCCATTTTAGTCTCTGGCCAAGTTTAAATTGTAGTATTTGTTTTTTTTGTTTTTTGTTTTGTATTTGCTTGTTTAACCCCACCCTTTTGTCTCCAGGCTGAGAGCTGACAGTAGTGGGAGGGGCCTCCAGGGAGACTGGAACTGTGTGTTGTGCGAGTGATTTCTCGCACAACACACAGGGATTCAATCTTCACGATTGAATGCCTGTTCACAAGTGTTTGGGTGATTTATTTTGGATTTATACATTTGTTAGGAACCAGTTCCCATTTGGACCGCCCTCCCCCTGCTGGTAGGCCTCAGTACTGTACACTCCCTTCTTATTGTGTTCCTTATGTTTTGATTGTCTCTTTTTAGGATTAAACAATAAAATGTAATTAATTTTTTTGGAAAAGTCTTGTTCTCCTTGGTCACGAACTTCGAGCCTATTGGCAGTCTATTTCCTTGGGTGCAATTCCCAAGGTGACGTTGACAACTTCTGGTTACCCTGCCGTGAGGAGCAGAGTATAAGATCCCTACCTTAGTGTTGCCATATATATTCTTATATATGGCAA
>NW_006800722.1:47980-59237 GCF_000485575.1 Poecilia formosa | reverse complement strand
TATATATATATATGTCAAAATTTAAGATGTTATATGTCCTGGTTGCTACGGCTGATGTTGATTGAAACATGTAAGCCTGGAAAGTGAAAAAATATATAATTTATCTAGAAAAACAGATCATTTTTTCTGAGTGGATGGGAAAAAATATGCCCTGTCTGAAACAGGGCATATTTATCACTATAAAAAATATATATCACTATATTTAGTTTTACATTCTTTATAAGATGTGCCAACTTATTAAAAAAGACCCCTTCCTTTAAACCTGATAAGCCAATATTTGTTTCAGACAAAGTCACACGTCTTTATGGTTAAATTCCTTTTAATCTATTTATTGCTTCAGGCTCTAATGCCTTTTGACTTCAGATATGGAGCTCAGATAAAGGTATTTAGTGCTTTATTCACTGTTAATTCACTGTTAATTATTGACACATTATGTTGTCATATATGGCTACTAATTTGTCCTGTTTAAAAAAAAATAAGCCACATCCTTTAGGCAAAATGAAAAAAAAAAATCTACATTCTGAACTTGTACAGGGTAACATTTTACAGTTTAATTCAATGGAGAAATCTTCATTTGACCTAACCACTGAGGAGTTTACAATGATTGGAAAAAATTGATTTTTGAAGTGAATCCTCAATTTATAAGATTAGGGAAGATGTGGAGAAGTCAAAGTTCATCGTCACAAGATGCTATGAATGCTCCCGGACAGTCTGTCAATACAACATGTTACACAACGTTTCCAGCTGTCATAAACATATCTCTACAAAATAACTTAGGAATCAGAGAAGTCACTATGAGGTCCAGAACAGCTAAGAAAACAAGCAGCTGGTGATTATATGACATGACTTTCTGATGAAGTGTGAGATCATTATCAGATCACAGCAGATAAATTGACAGTCAGTAGAAATCTGGATCTAGTTGAAGTGTTTCTTACCGGGCAGACAGTTCACTGGTCAGCAGCTCAGATCCAGTCGCCCTCACTCACTTCCACCACTCTCTTTCTGTTCTGACAAAGTTAGAAGCTGAGCCTTTTTAAAGCAGCTGGTCTGCGCTAGGCTCCTCCCCCTGATGACTCACACCGTTACCAGAGGAGTGTGTCACTCTGTTGGTGTATGTTGCTCTGCTGGTGTGTGGCAGCTCTGCTGTTAACAGCGTAAACTTGCATCATCCTCCTGCCTGCTGTCTGGTTCCAGGATTTTCTTTGTGTTGGGAACTCAACAGTGTTGAGAAAAAACATGGAAACACATTTTAGTGTTTGTCCTCCAAACACAGGCAGATCAACCGAGTCGGAGTTCCTGTTGAACGTTAAGAACAGCGGAGGAAACACGAGGAGAGTTGTCTAAATGTGACTGACAGTTGGACCCATTCATGTCTTCCCAACAGCTTTATTATTCCTAAAAATCCATCTTCATAGTCAGTAGTGAACAGTGATTCTATAGCTTCTCCTCACAATGTTCACATTCTGCAGTTCAGCAGTCAGGAGGGACCTGCAGAGGACAGCGAGAGGAGCTGAGATGTAGTCTCCACAGGGCCCTAAAAGCTGCAGAACCTTTATTAAAAAATTTATTTTCTACAAATTTGTTAAAACCGTCACCATGTCATGACAGTTTGGTATAAGACATAACCTGTGAAAAGATTGATCACCTAGTCTGTAGTTGGCTGAATAAATGCACCTACCAAAAAAAACAAGTATCGTTCCAGGAAAACCGTTTATCCATCATCAGCAGCCATGTTAACTAGCGTTAGCATTCATGACAGACTTTACTAGCTACAGCACAGCAGAGAATAAGGGGAGGGAGGGAGAGGTGGGATGAGCAGCACCACACAGAGGATGATTGACAGCATTAAGACCCACCTCCGGGTTCTGATTGGCTGTTTCTAGTGTTTCAGGTAGAAGGCAGACGAGCTAAATTTTTTCACAGATTATCTGTCACGACATAAAGATATAACATAAATATGTTAAAAACAATTAGAAAAGTTACATATTGCAGTTTTAAACCAGGTATAGGGTTGGGAAAAGGGTAACTGAAACCTCTGCAGAACCCACACATCATGGACACAAACTGTTTACACTTCTACAGGTTTGCAGCACAAAGACAGTCCACCCCCAAATTAGACGACACATTCCAGGAAAAAAAGCATTGTTTTTATTAAGAAAAATTGACATAATCCATACTGGGACAATTAGGCAGATACATTTAATAAAACAGAGAAACAGTTTAACTATACAAGAAAAAAAAAACAACAGAAACGTACACATGTAAAATATTAAATGGCACTTTGAGTTGGAAATGTTAGCCACTGTTTACATAAAAATTCAAATCAACAACTTCATTTACTTCTAGATAAACCAGCTTCGTACTTTATTATAATAAAGTATTGTTCTGGCAGCTCAAGGTAATATGGTCATATTAAAGAGTGAACACACTGGAATACCAAGCTGAGAAAATCAAATGCACATACATTTAGGCCTGTCACGATAACAAATTTTGCTGGACGATTAATTGTCTAAAAAATTATTGCGATAAACAATAATATTGTTTCAAGACCTTTTGACACTGATTTAATGAAAATGACTAATAATGCATGCGATTTCCTGCCATAGATAGATACACTTTATTTTCAAAAGAACACATAACAGTGGAACTAATAAACTAAACAAATAAAACCAAAAACAAAAACAAAATGGATTCTCAGTCTCCATTAACAAAAAACGTACTTGAATAAAAACTAAACAGCATAAACCCAAAGTGGAAATAAATATTGCATTCAACCAAAAGAGTGCAGATTATGAAGTCTGATGTGCCCTTCAGTAATCACTAGATGTAAGTAGAGAAGATGGGCATATCCGACTACCTAATGCAGTAGTTCATACTACATGATTTTTTTGCCCCTATTTTCTCCTTATCACAATCTTAGATCGTTGGCTGATCTAAGATCGTCAATGGTGATTTCGTAACCGATCATACTGCAGTGTGTGGTGTGTTACCGTAGATCGTTGTGGCTCCGATCTAAATCAGGGGTTTTCCCCGACTGGGAGCTTAAGGCAGCCTGTTGAATGTGACAGGTAGCCAATCAGAATGCGCAGATTCTCCTCCATGCTTTTCTGAGGGGAAATTATGAGGGGAATCCCAAACAGCTGACACGGTGCAGATGATATGTGGAAACATTAATGTTTATTCAACATTTCGTGCAAAGAATATAGAAATGACCAGAGGAGGAGTTGGAGCCAACTTGCTACCGCAGTTGATAAACCCGGTAACTTTTCAGCTGTTCTTCGTTAACATGACATAAATAGGTTACAATGATTTTCATTCAGTCAGGACTTTACGCTGACTCTAGCCGCATGCATCACAGGTGGATTCTAGTAAAGCATTGATTAATGCCTGGTTTTAAAATTAGTTAACTGAACTTATAGCCATTATTCTGTGCCCATGAGGCTGGACACCACACGGCACAATCGAACCTGATTGAACCGTTATACCTAGGATTTCTGTTGGCTAATGTGTGGTCTCAGGTGTTGAAAATAGGCCGACAGTCGGCCGACAACTCGTGTTGTGTGAGCTGGACATTAAACTAAGGAAATGAGGAAGGGAGGGTCAGTGGAGAGCACCGGAGTTGAGCCCTTTTTCATTCAGTGTCATCAAGAGAAAGAAAAAAGGCAGGAAGAGACAATAAAGCCAATAATTAAAATGAGGTCGATAGGTTTAATTTATCGTGCGATTAATTGATTTATCATTTGTCGCGACATGCCTACATACATTGCAATATTCAGACCAGGGGTCTGCAACCTTTACATCTCAAAGAGCCGTTTCGTCCAACGACATCAACTCAGTTAGAGCCACTGATGCTCTCAAGTTATCATATGTTTAAGATGGCAGCACAAACCCAACGTCCAGCTGAGACTTATGCCCCGCTCATGCTGAGCCGCCCTTCAGGTAAATTAACAATTTTGTTGTGATCCAGTCACTCATTTACACGGCATCGGTGAGCAGAGTCCCTCACACCACCACTGTTATTTACCAGCTTTATCTAAACATGGAACTTCTTCCTAATCAACAACAGAAGATGGCAGCAGTTTCCAGGCAATGGTCTGGTATAAACAAAGCCTTTGGGGACCAACCAATGCTGGACGTCACATAATAATGTCATAATTTATCATCTAAAAGAAGAAGAAAAAACATCTATCAGACAGCCAAACCTGAAGGAGTGTATGAAAAATGGAACTTTCATCAGGAAAAAAAAAAGAAAGAAAAAAACTATTTGACATTTCCTATTTCGTAAACTTCAGTAACTACTTGCTCAGTTTTACCCGTTCTCCTGGTTCCCTGTCCTTCACAACAGACTCGACAATGATCACCTTTTCACTGGTTTAGGTTTTACTTCTATAAAGGGGCAGTATCACATAAAATGATCTTTTAGAGCTTTACATCATGTTATAATGTTATTACCTCATCAAAAACATACCTGGGGGGTTGTCTTGATTTTTTTCATATATATTTGAGAAATCCTTTCTCAACCATGGGTGGAG
Organism: Poecilia formosa; assembly: GCF_000485575.1. Classification (NCBI taxonomy): domain Eukaryota; kingdom Metazoa; phylum Chordata; class Actinopteri; order Cyprinodontiformes; family Poeciliidae; genus Poecilia; species Poecilia formosa. The sequence continues at coordinate 54,705 of NW_006800722.1, read as the reverse complement.
CTAGCCCCACCTTTGAGATGAAGCCCATCCTCAGATCTGCAGTTTCCGCCTCACAGAGCAGTTTTCCCCCACATCTCCCCCACTCAGCTCCTTCAGACTAGCCAGCAGCAATTAGCAAACACCTGGTGGAACTGTTCATCTGCTGAGCCCATTACAAACTATTTTTCAGTGAAACGCTGGTAAAAAATGTTCTTAAGCAATTAATAGAGAAGCAATGTTATGACTTTTTCGGAAAAAAATGAGAATTTAAAGAGACAAAACCCCAACTTCAAAGCGTTAAATTACAAGGTTAAATTTCTTTTAAGTCATATTTGATTTTTATAGTATTTTACAGCCAGTGAAGGTGACATAGTTACTTAATTGCGCTAAAAAAAGGCTCTATGTGCCTGGATAATACATAATTACTGGCCCTTTAAAGGTTAAATACTATGATGTACAAACACGTAATGCAACAAAATCATCAACTGATGTGTTTAGTGTTATAAAAAGGCCTAGTCAGGGACCCCCCCCACCCCCCCACCTGCTTGGCCCCGCCCCTTTATTGCATCACAGAGCCAGCTAATCCATGGAGGCTAGTGGGGGGGAGGGCAGCTCCCCCATCACCCAAAGGAGGGCACTATTGTGCTGCAGTGTGTGAAAAATATGTTTTAAAGAAAACTAATAAAAAATAAATAAAAACTCAGTTATTGAAATATAAGATTAAAGGAACCAAACACTGCGGCTACACACAGAGTAGCTTTCAGCCAGTTGTTGTGGAACTGAAGGAAAATGTTGAAAATTTCAATTAAGGTGCAACACCTGAACTGATTACATAAACTGTATATTTAAACCCATCAGAACTGGGTTAGAAAATGTCAAGTTAAAGTTAAAATCATTCGCTCTGCAGAGGAAACAGTCCTGTTAGTCTGTCTTCACAAATCTATTTGCAACGAGCTTCAACACATGCTGCTTAACTGAGGGTTTATCACAGGATCACCATTTCCTGCTTCCATCACAGAGTATCACAGATGGGAGGAGTAAATGTCTTTATCTAAAAATAATTATCAATGATTAAGAAAATCATTGATCAGTGATCACATTAGCTGATCTGCTGGAATCTTCATTATCTAAAACTATATTAATAATCAGCCAGACACTGCTCTACATAGAGTTCTTAGCTGTTGTGTGCGTGTGTGTAGGTGCATGTGAGTGTGGTGTGAAACGGCTATGGACACTCAGGGTGTTTGGAGGTCTAGTTCAAGTTAGAAGTTGGAAATCACTGGGCTAGCCTGTTTGCTCCTTCATTGTTACAACATGATGTATTCATGTAAAATTATTTTTTGTTCCAATGGTAAGTCCTGTAAATGTTAACATAACGCGGTTTAGACCAGCTGGGTAGGATAACAGATGAAACTACAAAAGGTTCCATAATAAAAAGGACCTTCAGTCCCTTACTCCATAACCATAACCACATGTGCAAAAATTGTCAAACTATAAAACTTGTCCAATTTGGTCGATTTTCTTCTGGTTTCTGATCAGAAAATAAAGAAGAGGTGAACCTGTACCCCTCCTGGGCATTTAGGAGCCGGCCTCCTGCTCCTGCCCCAGGGCCTCCAGCAGGAGCCCCATGGGGGTCCGCTTCAGGCCGATGCTCTCCAGTTTGTTCTCCAGCTTGTTCTTTAGGTTCCGCAGTCTCATCGACGCATGGACCAGAACCACTGGAAATACACAGGGACAAACTAATCAACCTTTTATGTACATCAAAATAAAGAATAAAAACTTTTGTTTTTGTTCTTTTTTTATTTTACATCCATTATGGTGAAACTATCTTGAGCTGACTTCTGCTATTAGACAATATATAAATACAAAAAAAAAAAAACAAATGACCAGATTCTTTATCAAAACAGAAATGATTTTCACTATTCTCAATGGATAAGGGGCAGAAAACACACGCACAGGTGTCCATGCACAGGTGCATTTCAATTAAAAACATTTCTATTTAGTAATTCAATTCATATAGTGAAGCACCTTTGCAACAGATTCATTATATATATTTGTATTTCTGAACTGCTTATTTCTGTCAACTTAAATTTAATGAACATCCCAATTCAGTTTCTCAGACAATGACAAAAATGACATCAGACCAAATGAAAGCGTTAGCAGTACCGGACATGGGGAAGTCATTTCCAAGCAGGGCTTGCGTTCTGACCACACCACAGAAGGGTCAGCACCTTCCTTGAGATCACGGTGCTGGATTGACCAGCAAACACTGGAGAATCTCTGGAGGATCGTCAAAAAGAAGATGAGATGAGCCTGAACTACAGGCTGATCGCCCAATGCTGGACTGAAAATCATTTCATTACTCTGATGATTCACATGTTCTGAGAAAAAATATTTTGTTTTTTATTCACTTTTTATAATCATCATAAATAGCAATAGCAAACATGCCCCTTTATTTATTATTATAGGATTAACTTTTCAAAATGAATTACTCAAATAGATGATATTCTTATTTGCTGGGATGCATCTATGTAGAGAACTCAAAACATGTTCAGTTGCTGAAAGAAAAAACGTCACAATTACCAGGCAGAAAACAAACTGAAGATCTGAAACAATGAATACAGAGTGTGTGTTTGCAGTCTTACTCAGTACTGGGCTTGCTATTCCAAACAGGAACACAGCCACTCCTCCCAACACCGATATGAAGAGGTAACTGGCCAAGAGAATGGCAAGTACAGCCAATAATGGGTGGTTTCTACGGAAACGGCGGATGGGAGCTTTATTCTCTGCAGCCCAGATGAAGCCAAGGAACAACGTGGTGACCACTGTCATCCCAACAAACATTTGGATGGGCTGGAAATACCTGAGGGGAGAAAAACATCCTCATTTCACATGCAGAGGCTGAGCCTGAAAACAACGTCACAAAGCTTCAGAGACGGTTGCACTGACCACCTAGCTTTAAAAAAACCTGACCTGCCCATTCCAATTCTTGCCTACACTCATTTTTTTTTTCTCTAAGTTGCTAAATGTAGCAAGAAAGTCACTGAGTTGGTAACAGTGGGGTCACTATTAGGTGACCCCACTAATAGGGGTCAACGGCAGCCTGTCCCAAGCTGTGAGCATATATTGATTGTTTTTACTAATGTTATTGAAATTTTGTAGTAATTTTTATATTAATTATTAATATTAATTTTTGAACTGAACACTTGTGCTACGACAACAGTTGACCGGTCTGGACCATTTCTTCTTATGAACTTTGTAATGGGACTGTTTATGTTTACATTGAGTAGCCATGCCTGACTCTTCCGCTAGAATTGCATATTCCCGGGTTCAGCTGACGGCACTAAAGCATGAAGGCCTCCTGCGTGGAGCTAAACCTGATATACCACTTGAGCTGCACATGAAAAGATGACGAGGCTGCTGGGCTGGAGTGAAATGGCGTCGAAAACGGCGGCAATTCTAGTCCTGCGTACCCGCTGTCACAACAGGCAACGTTCGCTCACTGGCCAACAAAATGGAAGAGTTAGAAGCACTCTCCAGGACACGGAAGCATACAAGGAATGTAGCATCATGTGCTTTTCTGAAACGTGGCTGCATGGACAAACACCTGATTCAGCAATAGCCCTCGGCCTTCCATGCCATCCGCGCCTACAGAAAGAAGGCAGATTGGCTGTCATGATGAATTCCCATTGATGCAATCCGAGTCACATACACGTCAAAACTCGTGTGTGTGATCTCCTTATTGTCTTTATCATAAAGACAATAAGAAGATGATCCCCTGAGGATGTAGATACACTTCGTGGTGCATTAGAAGCCACTGACTGGGAAATATTTTATAAAACACATGGAGAGGACATTGACAGCTTAGCTGTGTGCACCTCTGACTACATTGGTTTCTGTGTGGATAATTCTATCCCCACAAAAAAGGTCAAATGCTACCCGAACAACAAACGATGAGTTACAAGAGGATTGAAAACTCTACTTAATAACAAAGAGATCCTTTAAGTCTGGTGATCGATCAAAACTCAGAAGCATACAAAAACAACTGATACATAAACTGTGTGAATACAGAGCTGTGTACAAGAGAAAGCTGGAAGAAAAATTCAAAACTAACAATGCTAGAGGTTTGGACGGGGATGAGAGAGATCACAGGACTGAAGAGGAAAGCTAACTGCCCTGCTGGGGGAGATCTCAAATGGGCAAACGAGTTGAACCAGTTCTTAGCCGGTTTGACTCCCAGTTCCTAGTTACAGCCCCTTTTCCCACACATTGTCTGCTTGTAGTTTTACGATTACCAGCTGAAAAGACAGCTGGAGAAACTTCACCTTAGGGAATCCCCTGGTCCAGATAATATCAGTCCTAAGGTCCTAAAGACATGTTCAGGTCAGTTAAGTGTAGTCCTAAAGTACCTCTTTAACTTGAGCCTGAAGCTCCATAGAGTACCAGAACTATGGAAAACATCGTGCTTGGTTCCAGTACCAAAGAAGATTGCTCTGACCTCACATTATGAAGGTTATGGAGAGCCTGGTTTTGGTACATCTGAGGTCACAGGTGGATGCAGACCAAGACCCTCTCCATTTTGCATACCAGCCCCACTTAGAAATGAATAATATAATTATATACTTGCTGCAGAGGGCGTATTCCTCCCTTGACAGACCTGATACAATTGTCCGCATCCTTTTCTTTGACTTTTCATCCGCCTTCAACACTATCCAGCCAGGATTACTACAGGGGAAGCTGGCTAAAATGGTCATAGATGCATCACTCATCACCTGGATCATTGACTATCTGACAGCCAGACCTCAGTATGTAAGATTACAGAGCTGCAAATCAGACTGTCTAATATGTAACATCGGAGCTCCCCAGGGAACTGTGATGTCTCCCTTTTTATTCACCACCTACACTGCGGACTTTAAGTACTGTTCCAAACTGTGCCATCTGCAAAAGTTCTCAGATGACACGGCTATCATGGGGTGTGTGGAAGGGGGACAGGAGGTGGAGTAAAGGACATGGTGCGGAGAAAACCAACTTCTGCTTAATGTAAACAAGACCAAGGAAATGGTTGTCAGTTTCTGCAACAAGAAAAAACATTTGCTCCCAATCTCCATCTCAGGGGCAGATGTGTAGCAGGGCAGACTCTATTTTCTACAGAAGCTTAGGTCTTTCAACATCTGCAGTAGGATGCTCTTCAAGTTTTATCAATCAATCATCAGTGGCTCGTTCCATCTTCAATGCAATGGTGTGCTGGGGTGCTGTAATGAAGGTGAAGGACTCAAACTGACTTAAACTGATAAGAAAAGCTGAGTCAGTTGTAGGGATCAAGCTGGCTCCACTGGAAGAGGTGATGAGAGACATAATGCTGAAGAAGATTAGAGCTATCAAGGATAACCATTTTCATCCACTCTACAGCAGGGTGGACAGCCTGAGGAGTAGACATAGCCAAAGATTATTTCAGCCCAGATGTGCTAAAGAATGCTACAGCAAGTCCTTTCTGCCCAAGGCAGAAAGGACTTTATAATTCATATATAGTCTCTATAGCTGTGCATGTTAAATGTTGATTATATAATTAATGTACTGAGCAATATGTTCATTGTTATTTATTATTGTTGTTATTGTGTGCAATGCTGGGACAAACTAAATTTCCCCCCTTTAGGGGATCAATAAAGTATTATTATTACTATTGTTAACTGCAAACATGCAGACATGACCTGGTGGGTGGGGCTAACAGAGCAAAATAGGACAGTGGCTGATTTTTAGACCTTTGCTGAGGAAGATAAGATCAGTGGATAAGATCAGCTTCACATGTAAGCATCGGCCGATCACCGATCTCACAAAATTAAGGAAATCGCTGCCAATCTATCGGTGCAGCCCTGTTTTAGAACAAAGACTCCTTTGTTCTCCTCAAGTCAGGTTTTAGTTTTCATATGCCACTCATCAGAATGAAGGGTGTCAAACTCATTTTCATTTTGGGCCAAAAATCTGAATGTTCTTAAAGGGCCGGTTGTATATATTGATAAAACCCACCAAACTGTTAAAATATCAATAAATAGCTGTTTGTTTCATTATTCAATAAGCTTTTCATAAAATTAAATCATATTGAACATCTTTTCACACTGGTCAGTCCATCCAGGATTTTGTGAATATTTCTGGGCCATATGATTTTTGTTTTTGTTATAAATATTTGTAAGGAATTTTTATGATATTTGCGCTAATGTTCGATGCTAAATGTAACTTTTTATTATTTGCCATATCTGTCATGTATAGCTTGACATCAAGTCAGGCAGAGGCAGCAGTAACTTAAACCCAATGTTTTTGGCCAATTTTAAGAAAAAATTGCCATACAAATCAGAAAAAATGTGGGGATCTGTGGATTTTGTATTAATTTTGCAGATTTGTGAAAAACTGGAGGGACTAACTGATGTGATTTGGAGTCTAAAGGTCCACATAAAAAGCTATGGTGGGCCAGATTTGGCCCCTGGGGCTTGAGTTCGACACATGTCCTAAATGAAGGACTTTTCATTCTGAAATATGTTCAGTTATTGAGCCTCACTGTTTACAGCTTTAACTTCTTCTACTCCGGCTGTATGGAAGTAAATATGTGCCATCAGAATTTGAATAAAAAATGCATCCGAATTCAATTTTTAAAAAAATTCAGTGTCATTATTTGTACATGTTTGCAATTTTCATATGTTAAAAAAATTCACATTCCTATTTCAAAGATAAAATTTTCAATATATATTTTTTCA
>NW_006800722.1:0-36682 GCF_000485575.1 Poecilia formosa | reverse complement strand
AACACTGAAAAAATATATATTAAAAATTTTATCTTTGAAATAGGAATGTGAATTTTTTTAACATATGAAAATTGCAAACATGTACAAATAATGACACTGAATTTTTTTAAAAATTGAATTCGGATGCATTTTTTATTCAAATTCTGATGGCACATATTTACTTCCATACGGCTGACAATAACCTCCACCTCTACAGCTAACTAGAGATGTGAACCTTTCAGTGTCTAGTAACTGGATTCGATTCCTATATTTAGCACCACAATTCTATTCAGAGTTTTCATTTCAAAAACCAATTTTACCATATAAACGTTTTAGAGATTCTGTTTAAATTATGTGATTGGCAAGAGGAAAAGGATGCAGCCCTGTATGTAAACGTGGACACAACATTTTACACCTAACTGTGATATTCAGTGTACAACTGACTGTCATTTTAGACTTCACCAAAGAAAGGTGCCGGTCCACGAACAGCGCCCCTTCTTGGACAAAGATGGACCTCAGCTAACATCTTCCACTCCAACACAGAGCCGAGCAGGGTGAGACCCGGTCCGAACCCCCAGCATCTCCTGCAGCTGTTAGCCAAGGTGGGGGTACTAATCACTCAAACCAGCTGCATGAAACACTGGCTGCAGAGCGGGAGCGGAGAATCCCAAATGAAATGTCCATTTGCACCGAGAATATTACAGAGTTCAGTAAAGTAAAATCTGTGAGAAGGAGAGAAAGGAATGATCTGAGGGAGGACGTCGGGATAATGAAACTTACCCCACAAGGAGCAGGAAGCTCAGCGCGGACAGGAAGTAATTGCTTTGATAATACAAAAGGTTGTTGATCATGCGGTTGTTCCAGCGGTCCAGGTCCCGCACATCTGGCACCGCAAAACGAGCCGAGCTCATCAGAAAATCATCCAGGTTGCGGAGGGGAGGCGGCTGCACGCCTGCCATCTTTCCCAAACCAGAAATAAACTGGATTTCCCAGAATGCAGCACGGTGAAAATGAGAGGTGGGAAGGCGCGTCTCCGTGCAACGGAAGTGAGCTTTTTCCTGACGTTTCATCATGTCTGCTTGATTGAACTCAGCATTAAAAAATGACGAGGCTAAAGGAAAACATAAATATATCAATAAATAAAAAGAAGCGTTTTTCGGAAGAACCAAGGGCTTTTTAACACTCTTATCAGCCTCGTTGCGAGGTTAGGAAAGAATCCGTACAAGCGTCAACAATAAATGCAGTTTATTTCTGAATATTGTCAGTCCATATTCAACCTCAACCTGATTCACTCTAATACAACTTTATGCTACACTCATTAGCTCTGTTCCATAACATAGAATCCATCCAACACAAATAGCACTGTCTGAAAAAATAGCAGACTGCAAACGCCAACCTCGAGCAAGCACAGGGAGAAATTGAGGACTAAATATTTTCTTGTTCTTTTGAAGTATTCGATGTTTTTTTAAATAACTATTTGTGTTTACCCATAAAGTTATTTTAGTTACCTTATCTTGCCTTATCTTTTAAAAGGAAAAAAAAAAGGTAAAATTATGGGTGCGTTCACACTGCAGCCTGAAGTGACCCAATTCCGATTTTTTGCCAGGCCGTTCACACTGCCAGTAAATGCGACCTGTCTGTGTTCTGCAGTCTGAAAGGGCAAACGACCTGAAAGTGTCCCGCATGCGCACTAGAGGGCGCAATAGCGTCAGCGTTCTCAGTGTTTATGCAACTGCCATTAAAAGAAGAAGTGCTCAGTGTTTGCGGAAGTAAACATAGAGGCTAACGGTGGAGCTTAGCTTCCATATTTGAAGTTGTTGTCCGGCTGGAGCAGCATATTAACAACTCAATCCTCATATATGCCATCATGTTTGTGGTTTTTCTTCCGTATCAGGACGCAGAATAGTGAGATTTGTTGAAAATCAGTGACGTTCAGTTCAGATGAATGCGACCTGAACGTTAGGTCGCATTTGAATCGGATACGTATCGGATATGGGTCACATTCGAAAAAGAATCCGACCTGTGCTGTTCACACTGCCATGAAAAGATCGGATACAGGTTGCATTACGTCAAAAAAATTGGAATTGGGTCACTTCAGGCTGCAGTGTGAACACACCCTATGTTAGGGTTTAAGTGAGGCTCACTCATTCCAATCTGTTGTGGAAATGTGAGCATGTAAGATTCTACTCTAGATTTAACAGGGAGTTAATTAAGAGAAGCCAGGTTGAAGAAATATGATTTCTCTTCATTTAGCAGAATGTCTGCTGCACGTTATCAAATATGATGAAAGTTTTTAGAAAAATATTCTTAATATATGAAATTCATCATCACTTTATCAAAGACAGAAAATAGTTTTTGAAAATTGCATGAAAATAAAAGCTGTATGAATTGTTTGTTGTTGTTGTTGTTTGTTTTGTTTTTGTTCAGGGTTGAACCCACACAGGTCACTGGTCCATCACAAGGCCATACAAAGACAGGGCAAACAATATGCACACATTCACTCCTAAGGGCAAATTTACCATTATGTTTTTGGACTGTGGGGAGGAAGCCAGAGTAGCTGGAAAGAATCCACAGCATACAATCCCCATGCAGGGAGACCCCAGGCTGGGATTTGAACCCAGGACCTCCTTTCTGTGAGGCAACAGTGTCAACAACTGCAGAATTGGCATTAAATCCACCCATTCATCCATTTTCTGTACACCCTTGTCCTTAGTGGGGTCAGGAGGGATGCCGGTGCATATCTCCAGCTAACGTTCCAGGCGAGAGGTGGGGTACACCCTGGACAGGTTGCCAGACTGTCACAGGGCAACACAGAGACAGACAGGACACACAACCATACACACACACACACTCGCACCTAGGGAGAATTTGGAAAGACCAATTAACCTGACAGTCATGTTTCTGGACTGTGGGAGGAAGCCGGAGTACCCAGAGAGAACCCACGCATGCACAGGGAGAACATGCAAACTCCATGCAGAAAGACCCCAGGCCAGGAATCGAACCCAGGACCTCCTTTCTGTGAGGCAACAGTGTCAACAACTGCAGAATAGAATTGGCATTAAAAACTGAATTTCTAATTAATCTGAAATTAATTTAAATGAATTCTTTAAACACAATTATTGAAAAAAAAAACATTTACAAAATATATTTTAAAAGCGGATATACACGAATGAATGAAAATATATTCATTTAGGCTTTCTCACTGAAAAGCCAAAAAAAAAAAAAAATCAAGAGACGCACAGACTTTTATTATGAAAGGCCGGAAGAGAGGCGGAAGAGGCGTGGTCCTGGAGCGTTCTCTGTTCTACTGGTGGTTATGTGCTCGTGGTTCCAGGTCGGGAGCGCGCGCCGTGTGACAGCTCAGGGCAGTCCACGTCAACACAGAGTGAGCGCAGCGGCAGCAGAGATGGACTCCACGTCCCTGGTGAGCTTCTTCGCTGTTAAATCATTTGCGTTAGTGGACACGGGCAGCAGCACTGCAGGCTGCAGTCAGTGTCCCGGGCATGTGTTGTATTAATCTGCTGGCTGTCGATGGTGGACATTACAGAAGACAGTCTTGAATAAGCCAAGCGGGGGAGTGGACGAAGCTTGGTTGCATATTATCCATAAGATTTTATTTCTTCATCAGTTCTGACGGGATCTCACACTATTCTTTTCAGCTCACGAAAGCCGGTTTGATCAAGGCTTTCTCCATAAAACCGCAGTGTCGTTCGATTTATTTTTAATCCTGTATTGGTTTAAAAATAGTATCCCTTGCTGGTTGAGAACTTCTCCGGGTGTTAACACCATTAGAATGGACTAGTTGATCCACAGCTGTTTTGTTTTATCTGAGCGCAACAGGACAGACAGTGGGTTGGCTGTCTACACGGAGCACTTTTATAAATCAGTGGCTCCAGACACACACACACACACACACACACACACACACACGCACAGCGCTGTGCATTTAATCTGGTAACTGTATTTCCAGCGGCTCTGCGTGTTTCAGTGCGTGTGTGGAGCCTGAATGTAGTGACGTGTATTCCAGGGTAGGTGCCACGTCCACCGTTCTGCCTCGCGCACCATTTCTTCAGCTTCACCCAGGTTTCTGGAGCTCACATGTCTGTCCTCTCATGAAGCTCCATTTACTGTTCAAACGCTCCGTCCTTCAGAGTGCAGAACTGCATTATGTGGAAGAGTTGGTAAGAAAAGTTCAACCCCAGGAAAAATTCTATGAAATCGAATTTTTATTCCTCACGTAACGTTTCCCGTTTAATGTTCATCAAAGCTATAGACCGTAAGTCGCAAACCACTGTAGCTGCTTAATATGATAGAAAACCAACATTAAGTCAGATTTCTGCCCAATGCGACTCTTCAGGCTTTCCAGTGGCTTCTCACAACTTCGGCTAAAACCTATACTAGTATTTAAAATAAATAAATAAAATAAAAAACCTGCAGGTGTAATTTCAATGTTTTTACCCGTATTTGTCTAAATTTCTTCAACGAAATGGCAGCGCTGTAAAAAGCCATTTTTTTGTGTGTTTACATTTTTTGCCCTAAGCTGCAAACTGCACGCATATACAGTTAATCTATCAAACTTATGTTTGGTCAATTATTTATTTGTGGTACGTTTGTAAAATTACAGTAACAAATTAAGAGCAACAATTTGGTTATCTAGTCTGTCATAAGAGAAAAAAATAATTTTCCACAAAATAAAATGAATTTAACAGTTTCAAACTGAATATTTAATTATATAGCTAGGTATTTAGTTTGAAATATTTAGCTTGAAACTAAATATTCGGCTCAAAACTAAATATTAGCTCAGGGCGAAATATACATTTGCAAATTCACCTGCCGATAACCGGAAATAGACTGTCAAAATAAAAAGGTGGGTCTCTGTAACCTCTATACTCATGATGGTGAGCTGGTGTTGTTGCTGTAGATCTGTTGTAGTGTCTTTATGGCCTTTAAAAGGCCTGGTCCTGCTTAAGCTGAAAAATTTTACATGTCGAGAGGAGAAGGATCACTGATGAAGTGATGACATGAGAAACGTGTCTGTTTGCAAATCCTAGCTTTTATTTTGGTAGTCCACTTACGCTTATCGACAAATATATTTGCATATCAGTATTTTGGGGAATAGCTTGGTTTGTACAAGAAGTTGCAGAATCGCAACTCTACACTGAATTTATTGGCAGAGAGAATTTAGCAAGGCTTTCATCCCACATGCTCAAATCTGCAGCCTTAAAGATAAATGTATTTCCTTAAAACAATAATAACCAAAAATAACCAGACTTTCCAACAGTATAAGATGTATTGGAAATTCAATTCAAATTCAAAAATACTTTATGGTGTTGACTGTACCTTCAGCACATCATCACATCAAAGAGACAGTTTCAAGGCTTTAATTTGTGAAGTCAAGTCATGTTTATATGTAAAACATGTTTATAACAGAAGGTTACATAGTGACTTGATTGTGCTGCAAAATGCCACTATGTGGCTGTCAAGTTCTTTTTTTAAACTGTGCAACTTCCCCACTTGAAAAGGGATGGATGACCCCATGCAGACTCTTAATGACAGGGATTTTACTCGAAGGACCAAACAGTTTTTCTTGCTTTTACTTCCATTTATTTCAGTGTATGGACATGTTCACCATTGATCCAGAGGATGCAGGTAAAAACCTTTAAACAAACCCAAACAAAATAATTACTAATCTGTGTAAATTAATTTCACTCAATTGCAAAGGAAATGGCAAATTATATAGATAATACCAAGCAACATACAAAATAATCAAAATTAAATACACAAGTAACTAAACTTATGTTAACTTTAAACTTAACTTTAAAGTGCATTTAAGTTAAAATTTATATTTACATTTCATACGTTTCTTAACATACAAACATCTGCTTCTCAACATTAATAATAAATATTTATTATAAATTTAGCTTTAAGTTATTCTTTGAAATTGATGGTAAATTAATTAACAATTGAACTTGGTACCCAAATACATTTCATCAATACAATAATCAATTCAATCATAAAAGTCTATCAATCAATGAAAGGCAAGCGTCACCGCTGCAATCAGTTCAGTTCAGCTGTCACCATTAGGTGCTAATGATCCGATCGACCAAACTGGAATGTAGACAACTTTGCGGTCCGATCTCATCACAATACAGCTTATGTCTTACCGGCTGCCTCTCTGCTCATCTACAAGATCATCCAGTTTTACACAGGTTGACTAGGATCTGTGATTCAAAAAGTCCGCAAACTCCTGTCCTCTTTGTTTGGCGGCTTTCTCTTCCGTCATCTCTTTTTCCTTGTCCGTCCCTCTTTTAGGTCAGTGTGGAAGCGCATGACCTTTTTTTTTTTTTTTTTTTTTTTTTTCTGATTTGACTTTCACAGTGGCTGAAAAACACATAACAATGTCCTTTTAATTAATGCATATGTGTGTTTGTTCGTGATTCCCTGAAGTTACCCTATTCATTTTCTGGAATGAATGAATCTGATTCTTACATTCACACACACACACACTCAAATAAAGCTGTGGCGACTGTATCGAGTCACTGACTTTGCAGCAGTCCCTCATTCTGAACAAGCACATGGACACAGTGGAAAGGAATGATCCCATTTTTGCTGGGTGTGTCCCTACTTCAGCTCCCTGGATTGAATCTGCTCAGGTGTGTGGACACAGGTTCATTTGGGTCAGTTGTGATGGCGCTGGGGCTCATCAGTTAGTCTTGTGAATCACATCTGTGACTGAAAATACAACCGCTTTCAGATTCTGTTGTGTGCACTCCATTATTCTCCCAACATTCCACTCTATTTCCACAGAAAGTATCAGATTGTATTTCCTTACAGTACTTTCTCTGAGTACTCATGTCCCAACTGCAACATCCCAGTGTGCTCTTCTTACTATGTTGCTGTTGGTCTGTAATTTGTTTGTGGTCACCACTGATTTGAGTAAAGCTCCAACAGGTGCTGCTGCTGGAAGTCATCTAACTTCTGCCCTCTCCCAGTTCTGGTTCTATCTCTTCAGACTGAACTCTTTGTTTTAGCATAAACCTCACTACCACAGCCTGGCATCAGATTAATAGTGACACAGAATTTTAAAATTAAATAATGTTTTAATTACCAAAAAGACAATGTAAGGTGAATTTCTTGGAATGCATAAATGCTAAGTGGTTGGCTAAGTGGTTGGAAACTTCAGCAGAATGGTTTTTATTGCCAGGCCTGATTGTTAAAAGAAAAAGTTAAAATTATATTGGTCATACTATATTAATGTTGGCAGTATGTTGATAATTAGTGTTTATATGTCACTCTGTTTTGTCAAACGTCTCTTTGGAGTTTTTGTTATGAAATAAATCTCCTCTGGAGGCCGACGTAAGCAACAGAAAAGATTTACTTTTGACTCCTTGCTGCTACGATTCAGAAGCATTTTAAAGGTAAAGAAAAGCTTCAGTGTCTTATGGAAGATAACAGCCTTCCCCACGTAAAGGAGAAACTGCTCCTTCAGCTGCTGAGGATGAAGCCAGCTGACTGAGTGAGGACACACAGAGTGTTGCATGTTGCTTGCTGGATGTTGGATTCCAGAGTGGATTATTATTACTTGTTAACATGGTCACAATTTTCTTCTTTTTATTTTTGCTTTTCTGTAGCACTTAAATGTTTTACATCTTCAAACTAATTTTATGTTGGATAAAAATAACCAGAGTAAATTCAAAAAGCAGTTCTCAGTCATGATTTCATTCATTAAGTGAAATAGCTGTGCAAGCCAACCTGACAAAGGGTTGGTACAAGCAAACCCTTTTTCAGGGTCAAGCCAACCTGACAAAGGGTCACATGTTTACTGTGATTAAACTCCATTTTTGAGAAAGCCAGGCTCATTTCCAAATCCCCAGGTTCTATTACTACCTCACTGATAGATCATTTGAAGTAGAACCTCTCTAATGGCTAAAGTAGGGAAACAAGTCAGTGACATCTGTTAGTATGGAGAGTATTACACAGTCTTTTCTAAGACTTTTGGAGAACCATTTTAGAGCTGTTATTCACAGTGGGAGAAAACATGCAGCAGCGGTGAACCTTCCAGACAGTCTGGCCAAATGGAGTTACTCCAAGAACCCGTCAACGATTCAACCAGCAGGTTGGACAACAAGCCAGAGCAACATCTATGCTCTGCACACCTCACTTGCTTCAGTTAATGCTAGAGTTCATGATTCAAGAAAAAAAAAGAGGAAATTGTAAATGAGTATTCCAGTTGAACACCTTGAACATGGCCTTAAGAGGAAGTGTTTTCCTTCTGAACTCGGCTCATTTAAACTCACTTTGGATGGAGAGTCACCCAGCGTGGTTGTTCTCTGCGGTGCAGTTCAGATGCACAGCAGCATTTGAACGCTTCAGTGTTTAGCTGATGATGCTGCTCAAGGTTCAGTACGACTAGAAGATGGACCCTTTCACAATGTCTACACCTTGTAAAATCCTGTCTGCTTGATTCCTTCTGCTCTGTCTGCACACACACATCTGTAAATGCCATAAGACTGTTCTTTCCATAATCATGCCTCTTTTTTTCTTTTTTAGCATTTGCTGTGACTTTTAGGGAAAGAAATGAATCCTCTTTCTTGCCGTCATTCCACTCTTGTTTTATTATCAATGTCAGAACATCCCACCTATTCCAAGTTGTAAATGTAACTTCATTTTGGGTCACTCAACACCTTTTACTAATATATGTCAGATTTAGTGCTTTTCTAATGTGAGCCCCTGAATGGAGGTGAGGCTCAACGGATCCATCATCTCTCTCTGCTGCTTTGACACTGTGGCTGAGTTTCTGGTCTAAGTTCTGTGATACACTCTGACTGTGAATCTCTGCTGGTCAGTGCATAACAGAACTTTGTCCCGTTCCTGAAGACTCTTCAGTAGGACAGCCCTGTGAATTATTTATTATGGAATGTCACTTTTCCTCGACCAGAAACAGATAAAAAAATAGAGTTTGAAGCTCAAGCTGGAATAGATCCAACTGCATTAAGAACCTAAATGTGGTGGCTTCACCAGGGGAGAGAAGAGACGACAGATGTCTGTCAGTAGCGTTGCCCTGTAGATGAATAACAGACAGTTCAGAGCCAAGTATTAACTTCATCCATATGGATAACAGAGGCAGAACCTGAGACATGAGAGGAGGCTGATGGCTGTGAATGCTCTGAGAACCAGCTAACTGGCAGCCAGGGAATAAAAATCTGTTTCATCTCTAATGAAAAAGACAAGAGTTACCTGGATAGTAACGGTCTAATTCACAACACAGCCAGGTGTGAAATAAACGTAGCTGGAGTGGTAACATTATGTAGCATCAGGAAAACTGAGCATCTCTTAAGTTAAACCTCTTCTTGTATGTTGTTGCAGGAACCTTCTCTCTATACAGTGAAAGCTGTTTTTATTCTTGACAATGATGGCAACAGACTTCTGTCCAAGGTAAGGGTTAAAGTATTTCATTAGATTTTATCTTACTTAGTAAAAAATATTTCTTTAACATGTAAATATTGTTAGTTTATCCATTCACAACCATTCCATCCCCAAAAGATAAAAAAAAAACACTTTGAGCTGGTTGATAAAGATGCCTGTGTCTGATAATGGGGTGTGGAATGAACACTGAGCTGATTTTCTGACCTATCAGAGTTTGAGCGCTGAAAAACCCCAAAACCTGCAGATGGAAGCAGGACCGGGTGAATGTGGTCCTGCTATCAAGCAGTTTTTCAACTACTCAACAGCAGTTGAAAAACTGAGTAGTTATTGTTTCTCTAATGAAAAGTTGATTCATTTTCAGCACTATAAAATTTTCAACAATTTTAGATTAATATATTTTCATATTTGGTGTTTCCAATATTATTTAATACACTTTAAATAGTCCTCATTTTCCACCCAAATGTCACTTTCATTACTATAGCATATACATTCATTATATTATAAAACTGCCATTTCATAAAACGGCACAAACATGCTTTTGATTATCATAATCATAGATGAATTGTAAAAATGAAGTAGAAAAAATTTTCAACTTTTAATAGAAATCAGAACTTAGAAGTTAAGTTGTTGATTTAAAAAGAAAGAGAAAAGAGAGAAAAAGAAACCTTTTTGGTCTGACCCAAACAAGTGGCTGCTGTTGAAGAGCTGTACAGCCATAGTTGATCAACAACATGGCTGCTATGTTCCTCACCTGCAGTGAAATAAAAAAAGACTCCACTGAGGTCTGATTCATACTGAATAGTTATAACTTTGATGGGGATCTCATATTGTAAATCACTAATACATTTTATTGTCAAAATAGTTATTGAAAAGCTAACAATTGATTGTTACAATCAATTATTGACTAATGCCAACACCATTTTATCCTGTGATGTGTGTCTCTCTGATGTAGTACTACGACCCCGAGCTCTACCCCACCATGAAGGAGCAGAAGAACTTTGAGAACAACGTCTTCAGCAAAACACACAAAGCAGACAGTAAGCTTCTTTATTTTTGCATCTTCTGTTGTAACCTAACACCTCACACCTTCATAGCCTTAAGTCCTGCTTCACACACATCTCCAGTGTCGGCTGTCAAGTGTTCTGCTGCTGGTAGCCTGAAGCAGCTTGCTGGTACCTGCCGCCATGAGGCTGGTACCTGCCAGCTGGACCGTGTTTGTCACTCTGAGCTGTTGAATGACCCTAGGAAGCAGAGCTGTTTGGCTTTGGGAGTGTTTAAGCAGGTTGAGTAGATGTTCACAGAAACCTGATCTCCCTCTGCAGTGGGTTTTAGAGAATTCACAGCGTTGTTACCTGATCTCCACTCACTCCCTGTCCCCCACCCAGCATGCCACCCTTTGTTCCAAACTCCTCCTCCTGTCCTCCTTTCTGCATGCCTGTTTTCATCTTTACCTCCTGCGCTCTCCTCCTTTCTGTAGCTCCACCCATTAATTCATTCCTTTTCTCCTGGTTTCTCTGCTGCTTTCATTTCATTCTCCTATCACATCTCCTTCCTTGTATCAAAATTTTGATTTAAAGAATAAGTCCTGAATCACGCTGACTCATCACTTTCTGTGTATTTGTAGATGAGATAGCGTTCCTGGAGGGGATGACCATTGTGTATAAGAGCAGTATAGATCTTTTTTTCTACGTGGTGGGAAGTGCTCAGGAAAATGAGGTACAGTGATTTTAGCTTTTATAGGAATATGCTACATAACTGTCTTTTTTAAATCCTTCTTTTTCCTGGGTGTAATGATTGGACAAATTACAACATCAATGATTTCTAATGAGAATAAAAGAGTGCATAAGTGTTAAAATTCTACCTACATGCTCAGATATATTTAGAAATTCACCAAGATTTTAGGTTATTCTTCCCTAAATAGTAAAATCTACAACATCTTTAATCTTTAAAATTTCTGTTAACACCTGGTTAGAGATCACAAGAAAAGGTAGGTGATATTTTTTTCTTCACCAGAATGTAAAAGATACGTTTGACATCACTGATTAGATGGACTGATACTCAGAACCACGGGAAAATCCAAAGAACTCTGTGAAGATCTGAGAACTGTAGATCTACACAAGCTTGAAGTCTTGTGAAAATATTTCTTCATTTCTACAGATTCCAAAATCTTTGTTTCAAACAATCAAACATAGGTTATTCATTTAAGCTAATTTTAGCTTTTTGTGATTTTCTCTTGCTACATTTTAGCCTTTGGGGCTTTTGAAAGAAAATAGTTTTGTGTGAAAATCAATGACTAGTATTTTATTTAATATTTTTCTTTTCTGTTGGTAGCTGATGCTGATGTCCGTGTTGAACTGTCTGTTTGACTCCATCAGTCACATCCTGAGGTAATTTATTTTATTTTTCTCAAATTCTTTTTAAAAATTAGGACAATTTTAGTATATAAATGATGTCAGTCAGCAGAAACAAACCTTTCTTAGCTGTCTCTCTGAAAAGGATTCTACCAAAGCTTCTCTCAAAGGAAAAAGATTTGTGTTTATATATATATAACAGAGCTGGATTCTTGATGCATTAAATATAGATCATTTCTAATTAGTATACAAGAATGTTTGTAAATAAATAAACCAACAAAAGCTAGCAGTGAGTGCAGAAAGTGTGCTGAACTGACCCGGCAAAGAACAGTTGTTATTTGTGGTGGACTTTATCGATTTCTGCTGTTTTATTGTTCCTCTTTCACTTTTTTGCTATTTCTTGTTCAGTGACCTTGAGTGACTTGAAAGGTGCTTTCAAATAAAATATCCATCCATCCATTTTCTGTACACCCTTGTCCGTAGTGGGGTTGGGAGGGTTGCTGGTGCCTATCTCCAGCTAACGTTCCGGGTGAGAGGCGGGGTCACCCTGGACAGGTTGCCAGTCTGTCGCAGGGCAACACAGAGACAGACAGGACAATGCACACACACTCACACCTAGGGAGAATTTGGAGAGGCCAATTAACCTAACAGTCATGTTTTTGGACTGTGGGAGGAAGCCGGAGTACCAGGAGAGAACCCACCATGCACAGGGAGAACAAGCAAACTCCATGTAGAAAGACCCCAGGCCAGGAATCGAACCCAGGACCTTCTTGCTGCAAGGCAACAGCTCTACCAACTGTGCAACTGTGCAACCCTCAAATAAAATGTATTATTATTTATTATTTGCTTTATGTATTTACTCCTGGGTCCTATGTGTACTATGCATTAATACCTGAAAGATGAACAGACATTTGCAGCAACAGTAATGTTATTATTATTCAATTCAAATAACTTTATTTGTTCCTGAGGGGCCATTTTAAGGCACACGAGTTATACAATTAGACTAAAAAGTGATAGCTCAGACAATAGAATTTAAAAAATATAATATAACAGCAGCATCCTTGAACAGTATTCATGTCTTGGTCGTCTCTTCTGTGGTCTTAGTGTTTACTCAGTCAGTGTTTCGGTAGTCTTCATTACAAACTAGCAAGCATCAAGTACTGCAAGAGTCTAACAGTTGCTTCTGTGCTGCAGAAAGAACGTGGAGCGGAGGTGTTTACTGGACAACATGGAGGGAGTCTTCCTCGCCGTGGACGAGATCATTGATGGGGGGTAAGGAAATGTTCACTCAACCGTCACTTTAGCTTTTGAGAAAGTCTTGATAGTAGTTAGATGTTGTTTCTCAAAACTTTCTATTCCTGTTAGCTTTATTCTGTTGAATAATGAACAGTCATTCTGTTTGGCTCCAGCCCTCTCCTGATTGGTTGTTTATCTTCTGTTGCCAGGGTAATTTTGGAGAGTGATTCTCAACAGGTCTTACAGAAGGTCAACTACAGGGTAGGAAAGCTATAAGTCATTGTAATTTACAATCATATTCATTTCAGTGTTTTTCACTATTAGGTGATCAAATGGAACACAAAGCACATTAACAGTCTAAAATCCCAGCAGCTGTTTAGCTTGTTTTAAAGAACTTTTCTATGATTGGCTAAAGTTTGCTACAATGTTTTCGGGTGCATCTTTCTTCACCTTTGTGTCTCTCCTTCTCCCTCTCTCTCCTGTTGTGATTGGTGTCAGCTTATGTCTGAGCCAGCCTATGGCTTCGTCCTGTTTGATTACATCACCGGTAACCTAGAGGCACAGACAGACAGGAGCCAGCTGCTGTAGACAGACAGACAGACCCGGGGTGAGAGAGACTGACGGACTGAGAGTGAGAGGAAGACAGTTGGGGGATGGAGGGGCTTTAGTAATAACAAGATTCTTTGAATGCATGTTGATGGCATGCAGACTGACCCTCTGATTGACCTTGGTCAAAGATTTTAAGTTTTGTTAATTAATAACAGTCAACCATCCATCTAATAATGATGCTTCTGGACTGACTGACTGAATGGGAGAGAGAGTTTCTTACCCCACAGGCAAACCATTAATATGCTAAAAACTAGACTAAAATGTTACTGGTTTCCAGTATGGGAAACTGCTGTCAATTAGTTGTGTTTCCATTAACCATAAAATTGTGCAAATTGAAATTTCAAAACATAGGTATTTTTAAAAAAGAATCACATTTTTCTATTAAAAAGTTGTTGTGCTACCATACGGTGGTTTTTAAGTTGTATCAAAATAGACGTATTTTGCCAAACTGCAATGGAAATGCTTTATTCACATCACACAAGTCATGTGAACCATAGCCAGATGTTACTGCTGGAGAAACGACAAAGAAGACAACAGGAAGTAGTAGGAGGATGATGGTTTGTGTTTATATTTTGGACATTGTGCAGCTGACTCCACCAGAGCTCCACAGCATCACAGTTCATAAAAAGTTGTGTGTCATCCCAACGTGTTGAATCCATAACCATTATGTAAAATCACAGACTACAATTTCCCCTAAACACTGCAAAGGTAGCCACTCCCAAGCAGGCAGGGCTTATTTCTCCGACACCTGAATAAAATGCTGACATCTCCTCTGATTGGCTGATAGGTGATGAGTGCTAGCACAATGGCACCATTCTAAATATGTCTGTGATGACATCACTTGCTACTATAGTTTTCATTGACTTATCACATGAGCAAGCTTATTCAGGTTATTTTTAATTTAATGTCTTATTTAATGGAAACACCGCAATTGAGAAATTGTGTTTTTTCAACATTAGCAGAATATAGACAAACATTTGCACACATTTGTAATGGAAACGCAGCTACACATGGAATGGTGTGCTGCTTTGTGTCGGCGCTGTGTGCCTGAAGAGTTACTTCTGCACTTTCCTTCATTGACTTGTGAATGTTTTCTTTTCCAGGCTGATGACAACCCATTAACTGAACAAAGTGTGGCTCAGGTAACTCATACCAACCGTCAGGCAGCATCACTACAGCTCCACCTCAGATCAGACAATATAAAAGAGAATTTAATATTTGATATTGTTTCACATTGTTATTGTATCACACATGCAGTAGGTGTCAATGTAACTGTGCCCATCCCCAGCAGCCATTAGGTGAGAGTTTGGGTATCATCATGAACAGGTCCACTACTTCTCAGAGACACTCAGGATAAATAACCTTCCACACACACTCATTATAAAAGATCAGTTTAAGCTACAATTTAATGCGACACCTACTAAGCAGTGGACTCCAAACTCTTCCCAGACAGACAGACAGACAGACAGACGGACGGACAGACGGACGGACCGACGGACAGAGCAACTGTTGTCACATTGACTCCCAGTATTATTTTATGCAGAGTAAAGCAGCAAAAATGGCAAATATTCTACAAAATAATACATTTTATTTGAAAATCTCTACTAAATATAGGAATGCTTATTAAACTTTTGCTTAAATCCATACCAAAATAATAAATACATGGTATGGAGGACAGTACTATAACTTCAATGATCTATAAATAAGTTATGATGGTTTAGCACTATGGATTATTGCTGCTGCTCTGTTTCATGTTGAAGCACCTTGATTATGCTAAGCATTTCTCTTTTAAAATTCTTATGTAAATATTTGAAGATCTTTTTGTTTTTCATATCATCTCACTGGAGTCTCCTTCCTTCACATGACTACCACTCACTGACTTTGGTTAAACTCTAAAACAGACCAGAGGTTTGAAGGATTTCTCATTCTGTTTATTTTGAGGAAATTTCAATCACTGATTTGAGGACAGAAAGTCCACTTTCTTACTGATAGAATAAAGAAACTGAGACGATTCTGTCTTAGCCACAGCATACACTGATGACAATTCAGTAATGGACTCCAGAAATGTACCAATAATCTTTGAAAACCTGAGTCTCACCAAACTATCATAACATCTGCCTCATTTTACACTGTCATGACAGTTTTAACAAATATACAAAAAGCACATTTTTATAAAAGTTACCTATTGCAACTCTAAGAAGATTAACTACTCCCTAGTATAACATTTACTGTATTTATAAGCAAGTTCTATATTTAGGTTACCATTAAACTCTTCTTTGACGTTTTAACATATACACAGACTAGCAACCTCACATCTAGTCAGAGAAATGCTGCCCTTATAAAATATTTTTCTTTGATGCCATCAACAGCATGAAACACAACCAGATTCATCAGTCATGATGAATCACAATGAAATCTTGTGTCTTTGTGTTTCTTGCTCCAACAGACAGCACATTCCCTTAACATCATGCTAATTCCTTTAACAGCACAAGCAGGCTCCACTGTGATGTTATAGAAGAATATTTTCTGTTTTTGCTTAATAACTGCAGCTCTTGAAAAACTAATATTCTCTCCTGATTTCTTATGTTTAAAACCACTTTAGCACGACGTTTGTTTTTACTTGTGATGGTCTGTGTATTTCTACAATGTGTGTACTTGCTTTCTAAGTTTCTGTTTCCTGCTTTAACCTTAACAGCACCTAACAGAGAAGC
This sequence comes from Poecilia formosa, assembly GCF_000485575.1. Taxonomy (NCBI): domain Eukaryota; kingdom Metazoa; phylum Chordata; class Actinopteri; order Cyprinodontiformes; family Poeciliidae; genus Poecilia; species Poecilia formosa. Next base: position 20,370 of record NW_006800722.1, on the reverse strand, counting down.
TGGCACTGACCACTAACGTAAGTGTGATGTCTTTACACCAGCCCAGTGTTTGCCCAGTGTCACTGCTCTGTTTCAGTCAGAGCTCCAGGCTTGGGCGCTCCTTAGCAACCCTTTAAATATTTCACTAAGCTTAATATTTGGCGTCTTTCTCTTTGGTTTTTCAAGTGGTTTCAAACTCCAACCTTCATATACAGTGGCTCTAAAAAGCCTACACCTTGTTAAAATGCCACTCTGTGATTTAATAACACGCGCACACACACACACACACACACACACACACACACACACACACACGCACACACACACACACACACACACACACACAATAAACCATTTCAGAACCTAATGTTGTGTTATTTCTATGCAGTTTAGTAGAAAAGTAAATCAGTCTGTTAGAGGAACAAAACATGGGAATACTCTTCATATTAAAACTTTGTTGAAGCACCTTGTGATTTAATTTCAGCATCCAGTCTTCTATGGCTTGGCAATATTTCCTACTCTACCTTGTAAAGGTTCTCCTGTTCTACTTGATGCTGAGGAAATCAGCTCTATGCAGCTTTCTGCAGGTCACTCTGTAGACCTTCTGCTGAATTTAATTCTGCAAGGTCCAAAACGTGCTTTTCTCCTGGGAAGTATTCTTTTGTTGTTTGAGATTTATCACTGATTGTGATGCTGGAAAAAAAGATCCTGTTATCTTAAGCTGTTGAACAGACAGGTCTTGGGCCAAAACTGACTGATATTTGGAACTTTGACGAATATTTCAGCTCTGTCTAAAAATGACCCAAAAGCAGAAGACTATATAATTCTGTTGAATTCTGTTGAAATGTGCAGCATGGCAGATTAGATGTGGAAATATTAGAAGTAAAGGGTATTATTTTACAGCACATGCCCTGATATTTTAACAAGGTTAAACACTTCTGACAGCCACTGTAGTGGACAAAATTGAAATTAATCATAAAATATTTGTAGTTTTCATGTAAAGGCAAATAAGTCTTTGGTATCTCATTGATTATTCTTTGTCATGGTAACAAGTAAACTTTAATATCATTGTAGTCCTGCCTCTATTACTAACAGCAGCAACAGTGAAGTTGTTAAATTACTGTAGTGGCCGAGAGTTAAAGGGCCATGGGGGTCATGAGGACCCTGGTGGCCGTGAAGGCCATGAAACCTGAACCAGGAGCCAACAGGCAGGCCGCTGGTCTGTTACTCACACCCAGGGGCGCCATATAGGGGCCCTGACCAACAGGGGGCCCTCCACAATTTATTTTTTTATTTATTGTTCATAGACATAAAAAAAAATAAAAAATCGGGGCCCTGTCAATTACAAAATTAATCATATTGTATATTTGAAGATTGTTTTTAGCAGTAAAAATTTAATGTTCCCACTCCCAGACCAAAAACACACATTGATATTTGCCCTGAACCCCCCTGGATCTCCATGAAATGGTTTGTTCCTGCTTGGAGGCTTCACCTTGACGCTGTTCAGCTGCAGACAGTGGAAGGCACGAACGACTGTGGCAGTTAATATGCTGCTAAGAAAAGTTATAAAGTCAAGTTTGCAATAAAAAACAACAAAAAAAGAAAAATAGAGAGAGGGAGAGAGAGAAAAAGGCAAGAGTGTCAATTTATAACCCAGTTTTTCTCCAAGAGAGGTGAGTAGACTGTGTGAGATTATCAACCATTTAGCATAGTTAGCTTAGCTACAGACTACTGATTACCTCCATTTCACTAGCATTTAATGAATTAAGGAAAACAATTACAAAGATATTCATATATTGAACTTGTCCCTTGTACCTTTTATCTCTTAATAACAGATGAGTCACGCAGCAGCTCTAACCCACATCCCTCCTGACCTGCCCTCTCCTAAGTGAAATTAAAGCTGCAGTATGTAACTTTTATTAAAAAAATATTTTTTGTCCACATATTTGTTAAAACTGTCACTATGTTGTGACAGTATGGTATGAGAGATAATTTGTGAAAAATCTATTTCCTCTGCTTTCTCCCAATGCTAGAAACAACCACCAGTCAGTGGCAGGAGAGTTTTACTGCTGTCAATCACAATCTCATGTGGCTGATCAGCCTTCCTCTGCCTCGCTGTGTGCTATTCTGCAGCTAGCATAGCCTGTTGTAAATGCTTTGTCTAGTAAGCAAAGCTACCAGTGATGGCAGATAAACGATTTTCCTGTAACAGTAAGTTGTTTCTCCACCATTAGCACATTTAGCAGTGAGTGAATGAGACTGATTGTCAGTGCTAAGAGCGTCCTACTGGTTCTGATTGGTTGTTTCGGACAGAACGGTGCATTACTTTAGCCAGCAATAATAGTTCAGGGAGGAGGTGGAGGAGATTGATTGTTCTCACAGATTATCTGTGTCATAAACTGGCATGACATGGTGCCAGCTTTAACAAATATGGAGAAAGCATATTTTTTATTAAAGTTATGTACCGCAGCTTGAATAAAATGCAACTACATTGCATTTTTTGAGAAGTCTGGATTGCTTCATGTATATTTTGCATCTTGCCTATGACTGTTGCTCATGGGGAGATATTTCAGTAATTTAAAACTGATAGAAAAGTTTTAAGCAACCTACTTGCATACTGTATGCGGACTGTATGCATACTGAATTTTACTCTTACATGTAAAATTCCTGAGCAGTAAATATTGTACTGTAAATATTGTGTTCTTTGGTCAACACTTGACCAAAGAAAGCAAGGCAGTTGCAAGCCTTTGAAATTGTGACGCTTTTGATGGGTCAGATAGACTCAAAAAATTGTAACAGCAGCTGCGTGGGGGAGGCCCAATTTTATTTTTGTTGTTGTTGCTTGTTGCCTTTTAGTGTTAACACTTTGCGCCCCCTGCTGGCAAAGCTTAGAACAACATTTCCACTACTGATTGTCTATGCAAAGATTGTTTAAATATTTACTGCAGTTAAATGGAAGAATGAGTATTGCAGTTATTTAGTTAGCAGCCCGTGCCACCGTGTAATTGGATGCTTGGTGTTTTGGATCTTGCTGATTTCCTCCTGTAATGACGTCTCTGCCTCAGAATGCCTCCGCTCAGCTGAAGATGGGAAAAAGTGTTAAGCAGAAATGCCAGAAATGATTGTACTCTAAATCCAATACCTCTTCGTGTTTGTTCTGATATAAAGGCATGACACCACAGAAGTCCCAAACAGTTTGCCTGACCTCTTATGGTGAAATTGTGGTACTGCATCACTGAGTCTCATTTTAATCATCTCCCTTTATGTTCTTCTTTTTAGGTTTTGCAGTCAGCTAAGGAGCAGATAAAATGGTCCATACTAAAATGACCTGGGAAGAAAAAAAAGACAAAATGTCTGATCTGTCAAAAAAAAAAAATTCTGTCTCTAAGCTATTTTTGTAGGTCTATTTGGACAGCCCATCAGCTGGCCTATCAGGAGCCAGGAAAGCATTCCTTCTGGTCTGTCTGTATGATGGCAGTTTGTTACTTTTTCTGTGAAGTGTATTTAATGCTTTACTTTATTGTATTCTGTTTTTACAAGTGATGGTAGTAATGTAGACATCCACATGGTTTGTAGCAAGCCAAATGGTGCTGTCGGTTATAAAGGGACACAAAGGAACAGAACCGGCGCCTGGCAGTTCAGCATAAGGATTCCAAACAGTAAAGACAAAATATTAATTTGAATTTTCAGTTACAAACAAAATAATATTACATATGCAGTGGAGTTTTTTTATGTTTTATTTGTTTTACCCACTGTCACATAAGCATGTCCGCTGTAAATCGTTTTAGAGTCGGTATATTTTCTTTCTATGGATAACCAGAAATACTGGGGATTAATAAACACAATGGCAACACACACATTCTGAATTGTCCTTCAACGTTGTTTTGTTTGAACATATTTAAAACTAAAACACTGAACTGTCCCAGATGAGTTTGGACTGTAGTGAGCATTGTTCCAGTAGCCTCTTTCAACAGGAGCGACTTTTCATAAAAACACAAAACACAATTTATGAAGGATTCTTTACTATAACATTTAATAACTCTAAGTCTGCTGATAGGCTGCTTAGGAGTCAACACAGATGCACTGAATAAAAGATGCAAAACTGAAATGTCTCTTTTTTTGATTGGTGTTTAAATAAATTTTTGATGTGAAGATGTAAATAAAGAAGGTAAACCTAAAATGTGTACAAAGAATATGTTTTACTTTTACAGTGAGAACTGAAGATGTTCATAGATACTAAATATTTTCAAAGCTGGAAGTGGAAAAATGCCACACTTCTTTTGGGGAGGATGTTGCTGAAACAAACTGATTTCATCTGCTGTTGGTGACACTAATAAACATGATTATACTGGTTTTAATCTCCTCACTTTCTCTTTTGATTATTACCTATTATTATGGGGGCTTTTTAGGACAGTTTGGGGAAACTTCAGGAAATCTGGGGGAAAAAAACAAACTCAAGAGGAGAACATGTGATACCTCTCAGCCAATCAAATTCCAAATCTTATGAAAGATATGAATAGTTATGAGCAGTAAGGACCAATTAAAATCAGGGGGTTTGGTCATGAATGTCATTGGCTAACGTCATGTAATACCATTCAGCACGTGACAGGGGTCATCCAGCCAATAATCATGCTTCCACTTCACAGTGATCTGATTGGCTGTGTCTCTCTCAAGAAAATGATCCCACAAGCAGAAATAATCCGACTATTAATTCTTTTAAACTATGCCTATTTTTGTTAGGTATAGTTTAAAACTGGAAGAGCCTTGAAAGCATAACAGGTTAAATAACATTGTTTCAAAGTATTTTCTTCTGTTCAGAAACAGAAATGCCCTCTCTTTCATCTAAGATAAAATCTATTGCAACCTTAATCTTTCATGGTTAACTGGTCACAGTCACTGCCTTAAATGGAAGAAATGAGGGTCAGTAATCCCATTAGTGCTATACACCTACATATGGGATGAAACATGGGCAAACGTTTTGTATAGCTATCTATTGATCTATAGATCAAAAGTTTTATTGTATAAAAATGGCAAAGAAAAAAGATAATTTGAATAAGTTTACACTGTGGTGCTTTTCTTCTGTGAAATATATTTATCCTCAGTGTCAAGCTTAGTCTCAACAAACCCATGCCACTGTATCATCCACCCTTTTAATGTGTATTTTATTATTATATTTCAGAACTTTAAAGAATGGCTATTTTATAGCTGACTGGAAATTCAGTTTGAGTATTTTCAATTAATAAAAGATAACCAAGTCCTGGATAAAATATAAAACAATAAAAACATCAGAAAATTATCAAGGTTACTATTTAAACATTTTTTAATAAGACTGCACTGATGGTTTAGAACAGAGGAGAGTAACTCCAGTCCTAGAGCTGCGTTACTACAACCTGTGGACTGGTCCCTGCTCCAACACACCTGGATCAAATCAGTGCAATTAGCAGGACTCTGGAGAACCTGACTGCATGCTGACATTATTCAGACAGTTTATTTTGGACAAAGTTAAATGTTCCAAGACACTGTCCATCCAGTTGTTTAAGTCACTTTGTTTTGTTTTGTTTTGTTTTGTTTTGCTTTGTTTTGTTTTTTTAATACTAGGACAATCCAGGGTATGAGTCAGCGATATAGCTCAGGGAGAACAAAGTCGGTGTTCTCTCTGAGCTGCTATCGAGTTCTCAGCTTTCACAGATTATCTGTCTCATATTATGCTGTCACAAAATGGTCAGTTTGAACAAATATGTAAAAAAAAAACATATTTGTAAAAGTTGCATACTGCAGCTTCAAGGGGGAAAAAAAGCTATCCAAACCTGGCTTTATGTGAAAAAGTAATTGCCTATAAGCCTAATAATTGATTTTTGTACCCCTCACAACATACCCAACATACATACATCGCCCTGGCCCCGATAGTGAAGTTATGTTAACATTTTATTTGAAGGGGTGTGCATAAGACTGACACAACACTGTCATAAACATGACATAACACCTGTCATGAACATATAGCAGTCTTTATGAATGTTTATGACAGTTATGAAGTGTCATTCGATAAATAATGACACTTTTAATGCAAAGTTGCTCTAAAAGTTGCATTGAAAGTCCATTAAAAATGCCAGCTTTGCATTAAATTATCATAATTTACAAAATCATGCAAAGTTGGCACTTTTAATGGACTTTTAATGCAACTTTTAGAGCAACTTTGCATTAAAAGTGTCATTATTTACCGAATGACACTTCATGACAACTGTCATAAGCATTCATAAAGACTCCTTTATGTTCATGACAGGTGTTATGTGATGTTTATGACAGTGTCATGTCAGTTTTATGCACACCCCTTCAAATAAAGTGTTACTGAAGTGATAAACAAGACAGAGCCGGCTGGCATTATTGAAGAATTTAGATCCAACAATTGAAGAAGTTTGGAGACTTTCAACATTTAATTTCCATTTGGGATTGATATGGCATTTTTGAATTGAATTTAGTAACTGCCGTCAACAATTTGTGATGTTGTTCTCCTTCAGATCTTTATGCTAGAGACCAGAATTCAGGGTTCCATTAATAACATAAATATGTCCAGAACCTAAAACAGCAAAGTAGTTCCAGACCTTTGTTCTTAAATGTGATGTTATTTTACACTAGACACAGGAGGAAACACACTCTATGTGAATTTGGGTTTTTTAAGATGGACATTTTATTTACTTTTTGGTCTGCAGGGCTTTTGGCCTTGGACCAACAGATGCTACTGTTGCCCAATTGCTTTCTTACTGTTGAATTAACTCTGACCTTGCCTAAAACCCATGAGGTCTGCAGTGCTGAAGATGTTTGTCTGTGTTCTTTGGTGACCTCCTGGAAGAGTCTTTGTGTCTGCCTCTCCAGGAACGGCCAACCTAACCCTCCTATGAGGGCTCACCAAGCTCTAACTGTGGCTCCCTGGAGTTGCAGGTTCTGCAGGTTCTGTAGGTTATGTGTGATTTTGCTACTCTAAAGGTCTGGCTGAAATCAGAACTGTGAAATAGAATGAGTTATCCAAAAAAATGTGCTTAATCCCAGTTAATTATTCATGATTAAGTAAGAGGGAAATTATTTTTTTCACACTGGACCATGTTGGTTTCTCTTAGACAGATCATATGCTAACACACACCTGTGAGCTCCAAACCAGTAAAGTAACTAAAATAGTTTGAAATAGTCACATTTCCTTAGTAGCAAAGGCCTTTTTACCATAGACCAACATCGAAACTCAATTATTCTCCTGACAAAAAAGTATCTGAGAAAATGTTAAAACACAATAACCACCATTTTTAGATAAAAAGTTTTCTTCTTCACTCTTACAATGCATTTCCATCCGTCCGTCCATCCGTCCGTCCATCTTTTTTCCAAGGTAAGGTTTCAGGGGCAACAGGTTCAAGAGGGAAACCCAAACATTTCAAGATGTTCTGGGTCCACAGTGATATCTGTTACCTGTATGCGTCTCCTCTCGAAGGGAAGTGCCTGGAAAATCTTTAATCATAATGCAGAGGAGCAGCAGTTCTCTGCTGAACTCTTCCCAGATGGCAGATCTAATCTGTAAGGCTGAGCCCGGCTACACTATAGAGTAAACTTTTCTCAGCCAAACAATGGGATTCTGTTCTTCCAGTCATGATCTGTGTACCATGACCATAAAAGAGCTAGTTTAAGAATTGTCGATGCTTCTGCTATACAACTAAGAGCTGCTAAAAAAAGGTGAAAAACTTCAGAGACTGAGGCTGAAGATTGAAGAAGTGTAGCTACTTTGTTGACTCCATGGTAAGATGTTTGTCATTCCCATCATTTTCATCATCCTTTCTGGTCCAGTTTTCACCTGGCTAGATCTAGCTGCACTTCTTCCTTCCTTCAGGTGGAGGAACACAGCAGCTCCCAGTCAACCATCATCCACTTCATTCTGTTGGACAGGAAGTCCTCTGGTTTCATCAGTCACAATCACGCCCCCTGCTGTTATATCGGCTGGAGTCAGGCTCAGTTTCATTGGCCGCTGACTCGATTCTAACGCAGCTGATTGGCTAGTGTGGTGACAGTGATGGATGGGTGTGCTAGTGATTGGTTCATTTCACTGTGATGTCACCAGCTGTGGGCTGGCAGTGTGTGTTCATGCAGAATACTGAGTCAGAACAAGTAGGAGGGATAAAAAAAAGATAAAGAGACCTTGCACACACAGGAGAGAGAGGGAGCAGAAATGACTGGGTGGAGCCAACTCTCTCTCGCTCTCTCTGTCTCTCTCTTTCTCTCTCTCTTCTTGTCACTCTTCCTCTCTCTCTCTCTCATGTATCTATCATGGGTAGTCCTTCAAAGTATACACTTAGCCATGTTCCATACTGTTTTTTGTTGTTGTTTGCTTTTTATAAACTAAAACTGTGCAGAGGATCAGGTTCAGGCATGTTTGTATCTTTTTCATAACATGAAACATCTGATTCTGTTATATAGAGACCATTACTGACTGTATTCTCTCCTTCATTGATGTAAGCTCCTAACTCTCAATTTGCCTCCCTCGTTCTGGAAGAATTTTCTGCCAAACCAACCCAGGATAACATCAGACATAACAATGCAAACACAGTGTCAAGGCTGATTAAATGCTTTGGAAACTCTGTTTTGAATGATTGCCCTGCCTTCACTGCTGTAATATAAACTTCTTTCCAGCAGCAATATTGGCTTTTCATTAAACTCCTCTTTGCTCAGGCCAACAATCTGCCTGCAAAGTCTCACCTTTAATTTCATGTGGAAATGTAATTATATTATTCTTGTACAGCAGGCTCCAGCTGGAACCCTGGCTGTAAAAATTAATTAGCATCTTCAATGTGCCAAGTACCTGACAACATGAGAAGTCCAGTGACGGCACCAGAGTCGCTGCCAACAGCAGGAGACAGCTACAGCCTCCAGAACCCTCCAGAACTCTCCAGAGCCTCCCAGAACCCCCCAGAACCTAATCATCCACACCCCACAGGTCCCCTCCACCCTTCCTAAACACCCCAGAACCCCCAGAATCCTCCAGTATCCCCAAGAATGATATTAACTTTGCTGAATTTTCAGCAGGATTATTTCTTGACTGGAATCAGAAGCTTACTTCAGAGCCTTCTAAAACATGTAAGCATATTGTCTTGTCTTTTGATAGAAAGAGAACTGCTGTGTTTTCTTCTAATTAATACCTGATGTTTTGCTTTGTGGTGAGATTATTAAAAGTTCAGCTCAGCCTAAAAGATTTTACATTAAAAACTTCAAAACCGTTCAGGCACAGGGTGCTGCAGTGTAGAAGGGTTAGAGCGCTTAGTCCTTAACGCTGGTTTGAGTCTGATGACATTTGCTGCATGTCTTCTCTCTCTCACACAATCCTCTTTCCTGTCTGACAACAGCCAAATAGAGAGAAGAAAAGAAACCTTTTAATGTCAGCAGGAAAATCAAGAATATATAGAAACTGTAAACATGTTTCAGGATGGAACAACAGAACGTGTGTCTGAAAGGCTGGATTTTCACCAGTTTTTCAGACTGGCAGTCTAGAGTCAAGCACCACACACAAGAACCTTGACTGTAGAAACTAAACCCACCGAGTCCCATCAGGGAGCTCCACCCAGACCCAAGCTCCAATCAGTTTTCATTCACAGCATGGCCTCTGTAGGGCTGGACTGTGTGGCTCCTTTCTAAACAAACACCAACTGAAGGAACATAATGCAGGCCTTGGTCGAAGTTAACCGAGGAGCTCCTCATGCCAACATCTGGCTGAAGTTCATCTCTATTCCAAAGCAAACAAGAGGCTCAGGCACATATTGTTTTATAGTAGACATGTAACATAATTCTTGGGCTTTCAGCTTCATACTCAATCTATTGGACTCGACACGGCACCAGTGTTTGTGTTTTCTAAAGAAAGACACAATCTACTTTCTGTTTCACTTTGTTTAATTTAAATGAAATTATACCTTAACCTTACATAATGCTTCTAACATACAGTCATGGAGGAAACTTGTGTGTGTGTGTGTGTTTAACACACACAAACATTCATGTACTTTATCAATCTGAGGACTTAACATTGACTTCCAGTCGTTTTTAATTCATTTTCACAACCTAACCTAACCATTACCAGTACACGACTGAGTAGCAGTGGGTCTCCACAACGTAGTATTTGTTGGAAAAATGGACCTTACAAGATTATGAAGAAATGCTAACACACACACACACACACACACACACACACACACACACACACACTTTATAAATGACGCCTCTGCACTTGAAAAAACAAACTGGTTCCATGCAGGATCTCAGCGCTCTGATTGGAAAAACACAAAACCAGCCAACAGAAAAGCATACAGAAGCAATTAGCAGCAGAGAAGCCATTTATCCCAGTGTGAGGGTAAACAAGCAGAGACAGGCTGGTGATAAATAGAAAAGAGGCTGGATACAGAGAGGCTGGAAAAGCTGAAAACAATGAGAGTGTTCTTGGTTAAGTTATTTATCTTCCTATAAATGTTTAATTTGTCTTATGTTCTATATAAGACATGCTTTTGGTTGCATTTTAAAGTCCCGTTTCACTCCTTCGACTCAAGTGTTGCAGATTGTTCCTAAAATATTCAAATTTGAACATTTAGGATGTCATGTACAACTTACTCAAATTAATATTATTTCATCTTTGTTGAAAACGTATTGTTCTTTGTAAAATAATTTATTTACATTGCATGTATTGTCAGAGTATATTTTCTATGATCAATACAATAACTAATCTGGCCCACAAGGTGGTGCCAAAAGCCAAGATCAGTGCCTGACATACACCTTTTTATTATTACACCAGTAATAATATATTTAATTGGCTACTGTTGCCCTTAGGTGTTTGTACATGGTTGCTTGTTCTGCGTGTGTGTGTGTTGCCTTATGATGGTGCAGGCTCTATCCCACCTTGGGATGGATGGATGGATGGATGGATGGATGGATGGATGGATGGATGGATGGATGGATGGATGGATGGATGGATGGATGGATGGATGGATGATGATGGATGCAAATGGCAGAATGTGACTGTATGTTTTTCAGGATGCTAATGAAGGCCTAACTCTAACCCTTACAGCTGATTTAATGAAAGATATTGAACTTTTGACACTGCAGGCTTGAGGAAACCTGTACTGAAATAGATCACTTATAATTAAATGCTTTATAAATGAATCTAATCAGAAGTGATGCAAAAGGAAAAAAATCCTCCAAAGTTTATACTAGACAGCAGAGATGAAACAATCACAGAAAACACAACCACATCTTGGCCTTCTGCAATGTTTAATTTGAAATTAATTCAGCAATTTAAATTCAAGTGGAATGGAGCTTTTTAGGTAAAATGTAGAGGAAAAAAATGCCAAGGTTTTTCTATGATGTTATGCAGGGCCGTGCAGAGACCACTAAAGGGGCAGGTGCTCAACAAAAAAAAAGGGCACATCTTACCGCCTTCTAGGACAGAATATTAACAGCCCCTCAGCTTTCAGAGTTTAATAAACAATGATAAATTACAAAATTGTGAGATATACAATCAAAGCTAACAAACATCTCTATACAGAGCATAACACTATGTATATGTAAGATATTTTATTAGTAATTTCTTTCTGCAGGTCTATTTTGTTATAGGAAAGTATTGCAATATTCAAACCCACAATTTAGCAAGATATGTAAATCAGAGCTAGACCACCAGACATATTTTGTCTTTACAGAATTACACTATTAAAAATATAAACAAGGGCACAATGCGACCTTTTAGTGTACTGTAATCTATAAAAAAGAGCTGCCTGTTTGCTGGAGTGGAGATGAAGATGGTCCATTCAGGAAAGCAGAGCTGCATCAAACTTTAATGTGGAACTGCAGAAAAAAAACAAAAGCAAAAATTGAATTGTTAATGCATATCACCATGAGAAAAGCCTACTGAGTTTTGCTTAAAATTAAAAAAAAAAAATTAAAACAAACATTTTTGACTCATGAAGTTAACTTTCTTTTTTTGCAAAACAAACTTATTTGTGCATGTCATAAATCTTTTCTTGCTATTCTAAGTTTTTGTTTGTGACTCAAAGTTTTGCTTGTGATTCTCACATGATACTGTGGGCAGGACCTAAAATCACAACAAAAGATTTCTGATGTGTGCAAATAAAAGCTTGTGTTTGGTAAAAATTAGTTATTTAATTTTTTTTTTTTTAAAGTCTTTTAAACAACTTTTTTTTTTAAAGGAATCGTTACAATTCCAAAAATTTTGATTACAATTTTATTTTACTTAACTGAGGTTAGTTTTTTGTTTTGTTTTTTCCATTGGGGGAACATTTTAACTACATACTCTGCGAACCAGACGCTAAACTTTAAGTCTGGGTTGAGTTTTTTCCCCTTCATTAATGACTATCTATCATGGTAATTCAGGGTGTGTTATTTTTAATTCTAAATGAATATCCTTGTTGGATTTTTATTTAAGTGCTATGTTTACCTAAAGCTAGAATAAATGCAAAGGAAATTAGAAGATCTGACATATATCCATTATGGAGATGATAAGTTTTGGACGGGTGATGTGCCTCGTACACAGGGAAGAAGCTTTTTTGTTATCTAGCTTTGCTAGCAACGTTGTTAACTAGCAGCTAGCTAATAGCATAACAACAACAGCCTAATGTCTGTCAGTAATAAAAATACTGACGATAGATAAGAACAGTTTTTCCTCACCTGGCTGTCTCCTCCCCTCAGTAGTTCTCCAGAGAAAGGCAGATGCAGAGGCCTGTCAGTGTCTGTTGTATTTCATTACCTCTCTGCTTAAACCGCTGAAGCAGAAACGAGACTTCAACGTTTTCCGTTATCTGACAAGCAGCAAGTCTACTCCACTTTATTCACCAAGAACGTTTTAATTCACCAAAAACTGTTTCGTAATCTGTAACGTTCGCTACGTTGAGCTCCAGTTAGCCGCCTTATCTCACTGCGCGAGAGGCAACTGCGTCACGGGCAAAAGGTCAAAGGTAACAAGGTGACCGGCTTATTATGTTGTACAAATAAAAAAAAAAAAAAAAAAAAAGCAAATCATTTTAGTACATGTTTTTATGTGTCAGAAGAGGGCTTAGGAAATAATAATAGCAAAAAATAAAAAATAAAATAAAAATACATAAAAAAATAATTTGACCAAAAGGGCACTTGGGGGCAAGGAGCAAAATGGGTAGGTGCTCAAGCACCCCTAGCCCCCCTCTGCACGTGCCTGATGTTGTGCATAATTTAGGGAGTGATTTCAATCAAAATATGTCACACAAACCCTTCTAGCCAGTTTTTTATAGTGATTTTCCCAATGGCTTTCAAAAGACATATCCACACAGATACACACACATGCAAACACACATAAAGTAGTAGTTGTCCGTTCTGTTTGTCTGAGACGACCAAAGACAACCCAAGACAAATGGGAGGCAGCGAGCCTCTTTGGTTGGTTAAGGGAATTATTTGACTGACATTTAGTTGCAGCTGGGTTGGATGTGTGTGAGCAACAATGCTTCTTGGCAGATTTGATTTTGATGTGTCCTGTGGAGAGGAGTGCTTACTTGGCAGAATAACAACACTGTAAAACAGAAAACGTAGATTTTACGGTAAAATGCCGGCAGCTGGGGTTGTTTTTTACAGTTGAATTTCAGCAACCCCGGCTGCCGGCATTTTACCGTAAAACAAAAAAAAAACAAAAAAAAAAAAGATTTTACTTGTATGTCATAATGGAGTCTAATTTCTTAACCCACATGCAGAACACCAGGCGGAGAACAGAAATCAGTTAAATAAGTTTATTGTAAACACAAAATAATGATCAACAATCGGGTTCTGGGGAAAGTCTGCAATCTGGGTCACCGGAGCACTGGAATGTAAATAAAGAGAGATGGTGAGTTCAGGGATTGTGGAAAATGGCAGTGTCAGACTAAACGGACTGGTCTTACTTTGGTGGAGGTAGGTCTTGTCCAGGGGGAAGAATCACTGTGGTTGCTGGGGTTCGGTTCAGGTGGAGGGTTGCTGCTTCCCCGATGAAAATGCTGCAGTGGAGGGTGGACAGGTAAGCTTTGGATCACAGGAGGTGAGGAGCGAGTGAGACTGACGACAGGGTTTCCAAAGAGGTTTAGTTTACTGTGGAGGTGTTAGTGGAACTCTGGCAACCTGAGGAAGAAGCACAAAGAGATATCACTTGAGGTCCACAACAGGAAATCACAGTGAGAAGCACAGAGGGCTGGAGTACCAAATACTGGCTAACACTCTGGATCTGAAGTGTCAGCAGCTCCGTCCTCATATACTCCTCCAGATGATCTGATTAATTGCAGCTGTGCTCCTGCACAGCTGCAATCACCGACAACTCCCGGCAGGAATCACCAGCAACTCCCTCAGGAGGGAACAGCCTCTTGGCACCCTCTGGTGGTAAAAGAGGGGAAAAGCAGGAAAGAGGAACCATTCCAACAACCCGGGTTCCCAACACCGTAAACTGTTTTTACGGTGGAATTTCGCCAACCCCAGCTGCCGGCATTTTACCGTAAAATCTACGGGGGTTTTATACATTGTGGGGTTGCCATAATTCCACCATAAATTACAGTAAAATACTGACTGTCAGTATTTTACCATATTTTGTAAAATACAGTAAAGTTCTGTCAACCAAAACTTCCAGTATTTTACAGTATTTTCTAAAATACGGTAAGATACGAGCAGCTGTGATTTTCCCTTAGTAAAATTGGCCATATCCTTTTGGTAAATTAAAGATGCTGATGGAAGTGAAAAATTAGGTGGCATCGCCCTTTACCCAACTTCACCTTCGTCCAAAAAGCAGGGCCTACCATACGGTTCTCTAAATGTATGACAAATCTATGGTTGATTTGTCTCTCATAAAGATGGTGGTGTCGGTTGTAGGAGTTTGCCCTGCAATCAGTGGATTGCTAGTTCAATACCTAGTCTTCCTTTGAGATTTCAGTTTGATATATCAAAATCTTTATAGATTTAATTATTAAAAAACAAACCAAAGTGTCACACCAGCATTCTAATCTATGTAAATCTTTTGCAGTCTGGTTTATGGTTTTACATCATAGATATAAACATCAGCTAGGGGTGCTGTGGTGTTGCAGGGGGGAAGCACAACCCATGTATTGAGGCCTTAGTCCTCATGCCGGTGGTTGCAGGTTTGATTCCCAGCCTGGTGACATTTCCTGCATGTCTTCCCCCTCTCTCATTACCCTCTTTCCTGTCAAACTACTTTCAGATAAAGGCCTCTAGAACCAGCAAAATTTGGAATTTTGGCTGATTAATATATGTCTATGGCGTTATTGTAATTCCATGTATTTTCTACAGTAATTAAGTCCTTTTTATATTACAGTCAGCAACCGTAACTATTTTACCAGTTTTTGCTGTAAATTTACGGACTTATTTTACAGTGTTGACTGATGGTGATTCCATGTATTTTCTATGGTAATAAAATGTTTCGGATTTTACGGTCAGAAACTGTTGTATTTTACCATTTCTTACTGTGAAATTTACTGACGTTTTTTTACAGTGAAATGTATATGCCTACTCCCCTCCCAAAAACAACCAAAACAAAACTACATTCTAACTGCTGTCTCAACTGCCAGTTCTGCGCTGAACACCAGCTCTGAATGTTTGACATTCTTGGAGTTTCTGAATCATGTCAAAGAAGTGGTACCATTTGGGAACACTGATGTGCCATTGGGGAACTTCAGTTCACATGTGAGTGATAATGATAATGATTTTATCTTGAGTGGATCCAATCCACAACCAGGGAGAGAAGTTCATTGCTTTGTCCTGTCTTAATGTCCCAGACAAAATGTTGTGATGATCAATTATGAACTCAATCTGTACCAAACTCAAACTTAAACTATACCACCTGTTGCCCAAGGTGGTATAGTTCCAAATATACTAAAACATTTCTCTTTGGGTGTGGCTTTAACTTATTCAGCCCCAGCAATATTCTCCACTTGCAGATCCTTCATGGTTCCTTCTCATTTTTCATGACCATCTCAGGACTAGAACAAGTCAGACCAGGCCGTGTATTGTGTACAGCCGATTTGATTGGCAGCAGATTGCATTTGCATTTGCATTGGATTTATGTCAACAACAACATTTCAACCATCATTTTCTACATTAATTGGCAAGATGATGAGCTGCAAATCGGTAATTCCATGGTCAAACCTCAAGGTCCAAATGTTTTTATCAGTTGTGGCGGAAGAGCACATCCAGCGTCAACTGGACAAGACAAGAAGTGACAAAGAAATAAACCGAAAGATTTTGGAGAAACTGGCCGCTCGAAAGTACACACAGAAAATGATATCATCAGTGCAAACCTTCTGGACTGTTTAGAAGAGATTTCTTCACACTCTAACAGATTTTGAGAACTTTTGACAGACAGAGTGGGCAAATATTGCCCCAGTCCAGAGGTGGGATGCTACTTCCAGTTAGCAAGAAGGTCAAATGGAGATACTGAATCAAAAGGTGGTTAAACAAACTAATTGATAGAGGCATGTCAGGGGTTTGCTGACTTGGATCATCATAACGTGAGTTGGTCCTTATAATGATGATGCATTCAACGTATTTTAACATTCAGTGTGCATGTGCGTGTGTGTGTGTGTGTTGCCACACAAATGTACTTGCCTATATCAGAACCATACTAAAACTAATTGGAAACACTTGTTAGAGACTGGGGTCTGAACTCTTTAGTATAATATCAAAGTACACACACACGCGCACACACACATTTGCACATCATATTTAGAGTAATGATTACCTTGTGTTCATTTATAATCGATCTCAGACTCTTGACGTTGGCTGTAAATAAACAGAAGTGTGCTTGTGTTTGTGTGACTGTGTGATTTTCTTTTGGCTGGTACGGAACACCAAGCAGGAAAGTAGCTTCGGCATCTATCCATCACTGTGTCTCTCCTGTAGTGCACATGCCTTGATTTGCCTGCCCACTCTCTGTGCAGGTTTGTGGTTTAACCCCTGTGATTGGTTGTAATCTCTTACACATGGCTGAGGCAGTGAAATTCAATTTTCTTCCTACACACAAACTCACGCACAAGTTTCATTGGATGAAATCCTCAGTTTTACATTCAAGTTGACTGACAACAAATCAATTTTAATTGTGATGTATGAAAGTTGAAGACCATTGCTCAGACGCATTACAAGTGTCAACTTTTCCTGCTGCTCCCCACATATGCCAGTTCTTCTGTCTCTTGGTCATATTTTACTGAGCTTCCAGGGTTTTTCCGTTGCTGACCAAGATTCGTCAGCAGTGTTTTGCCAGATTATGGTCAACAAGAACTATAAGTTCAGCTCAGCTTAAACATGTTAAAATAAACAGATTTATGTCTGCGACTTTAATATTTGGAACTAAATCCACAATCCCACTTTAACAGATTATCATAATTTGTGAAAAATATCATATATATAATGACGTCATTAACAAATTAGTATATGGATTATGCCATAGCCTAGCTTCTGATTTATTCTCTACTGTCTTTTTTTACTTAAACTTTATTTTATGATGGCTGAATTTCCAAAGCAGCTCTTCTCTACTGCATATTTTACAAGACTCATCAACAAAAAGTTAATTGTTGACTGAAATATAACTGCAGCTTATCGCCATCCAGTTAGTATAGATTTACAGAGAGATTTTTTCTAATTCAAATTCTTATTGAAAGGTCAAAATCCCAAAGCTCCCGTCAATAAGAATATATTATTACAAAAAAAAATCACTGTAACTGATTGATTCAAGAGTTGTAGTTTGAGTTTTCAGTTAATATCCTTACATATGAAGCAAAGTCAAAGTCAGAATAGTCAAGTATAAAGCGACTGGCCATAAACGATCAATATAGATGCTCACAAACTGAACTGTGTGAACTGATTGAACTGTTCTGATGGTCACTCCTAATCTGCAGAGACTCACCGCAGGCTTGAGGGGAAATGCTTTTATGCAACAGGCAAAGTTTGTGAGTAAAAAATAGTATAAGTCTATCCTTCACCCTGAAACAGACTGCCGCTAAATGACATCAAGATGAACTAACATAATACCAGTTATGTTAGCACACTTTTTGCAAACTTCTTTTATTAGATACTAATATGCAGCTGCAGATTGAGGCTTGAAAATGTCAACTCTTTGAAGACCTTTCTTCTCTTGACTAAACATATGCTTCTCTAAGATCAATAGTCAGAGCAGCTCAACTCAAAATTTCAAGATTCTGTTTACTGGAGGCATTCACCTGTTTCTGCATGCTCTGTTGTTGTTGGGTTCTGCAGGGGAGTGCTTTCTCTACATTTTCAGGGTGGCAGGCTGACGGGATCCAGCTGGTGCTCGTCATCTCCAATCAACAATGGCCTTAAATAGGAGCGGCTTCCCAGAAGAAGATGCCAGGACTCTCCGTCGGAGGGATGCTACTGTTGAGGAGAGTTTGTTACATTTGTTCGAAAACTCAAAATTACACCAAACTTGGAGTGTGGAAAAGGCGGTAATTGGCATAAACTGGTGTGTGAATGGTTCGGATGGAAATGGAGATAAGTAATGAAGAAGAAGGGGAATGCGAAGGGTGGACGCCAGTGGGAAGAGGGAGAGGAAGAGGACGAGGAGGATTCAAAGTAGGTGACGGTAAGGGAATTAGAGATGTTCAAGGAAGTAAACGGGATCTAGAAGAAAGCAGTTCAGAGGAAGAGAGGGTAGTTAGGAGAAAAGTTGTGGATGAGAAATTTAAAGTAATTCTGAAACTTAAGAGCGAGGAAGGTCAGGAAAAAATCAGCCCAGTTGGGGTGTCAAGGGAAATTAAAAAGAAAATAGGAGATGTTGAAATGGTGAAGATCTTGAGAGATGGAAGTCTTTTGATAGAATATAAGGATATAGAACAAAAGAGTAAGGCTTTCAATGTGGAAAACATATGTAAAAGAGTGGTGCTGGAGAAAAAAATGTTGGGAGAAAACAAAAATACTAGAGGGGTGATATATGGGATCCCACTAGATGAGGATTTAGAAAAACTTAAGAAAAATGTAGTTGGAGCAAAGGTGTTCAATATGAAAAGGCTGTCAAGAACTGTGGATGGTGAGAGAGTGGGGAGTATGTCAGTTCTGGTGGAGTTTGAGGAAAAAGAGCTGCCAATGAATATAAAAATAGGATATATAAGCTTCCAAGTTAGACCTTATACACCTCCACCACTTCGGTGCTATAAATGCCAAAGGTACGGGCACATTGCGGCAGTATGTAAAGGAAAGCAGAGATGTCCAAAATGTGGGGAAGACCATAAATTTGAAGAATGTAAGGAAGATGTAGAAGAGAAATGTTGCAACTGTGGGGGAAATCATAGGGTTGCATACGGAGGCTGTGAGGTTAGGAAGAGGGCTAAAGAAGTTGTGCAGATAAAAACAACTAAAAATATTAGCTATGCAGAAGCTGTAAAAAGTGTGAGGGAGCAGGAAAAAAGAGGGATCGAGCAAAAGGGAAGCCAAACAAAACAGCAAACTAAAATAATACCTTAAGATAAGATCACTTACTCAGTGGAAAATCTAGTTTTATTCATAGCATATGTTATTAACTGTACTGATCAAGCTAAGAACAAAACCGAGAAGATTAAAATAATAGTGAAAGGAGCAGAAAAATTCTTGGGATTTAAGGAAGGAACATGGGAAGAAATAAATAAAAAGTTAGAGGTGGACAAGAAGTCGGGAGCAGCAGGTGAAAGTAGTTTATGCTAATACTTCAATGGAACGCTAGGAGCCTGATGGCTAACGGACAGGAATTGAAAGGATATATCGATGAGCTAGAAGTCCAACCAGATATAATATGTGTGCAGGAAACTTGGTTAAAGCCAACATTAGATTTTGTTATTAGGGGATATGTTAGTATAAGAAGAGATCGAGAGGAGGGAGGAGGAGGTGGTTGCGGAATATTTATAAAACGAGGGATACAATATCGGGTCTTAGGAAAAGGGAAAGAACTAGAATTCATAATAATTGAAACATGGGAGCAGGGAGGTAAATTTAAAATAATAAATTTCTATAATCCATGTAAATCGTTATTGGCTGAAATAATGGTGGAATTAGTAGAGTATTTGGAGGGGAGAGTAATCTGGTGTGGGGTAATGGTAAGGAGCAAATTATAGAAGAAATAATTGAAATAAAAAATTTGGTATGTATTAATGAGAGAAGGGGTACAAGAATCGATGTTAAAACGGGGAAGGAATCAGATATAGATCTAACATTTGTATCGAATGATATAGCTGGTATCTGTGAGTGGTCGGTTGACAAGGAAACTACAATAGGTAGTGATCATTACCCTATAAGGGTAGGAATAATTGGAAATAAATATAAAAATAGAGGGGAAAGATTTAACTTTAATAAGGCTGATTGGAGTAAGTTTAGATATTTGAGTGAAAT